>NW_024582390.1:2474067-2477816 GCF_018398535.1 Haplochromis burtoni
ATGACACTTATAGATAAAATTAATTCATGTGTATTTTGAGCTAATTAAATATCTGGTCTGGACTGTTCAGGTCAGCTGACCGCCTCCCAGTCTCAGTTAGCAGTTCAAGATGGAAAAGGGGATATCAGCAGAGATAACAGCTCTGTGGACTTCAGCAAGGTATGGTACACAATTTATACAGGTGCAGGCATAGTGTGTGTAGTATATGTGCAAAAGCCTAAAAGGTATATATATTGCTCTATGTATGCTATATACAATACATTTATATAAAGAAATGCCAATTCTTCAAAATATTATACATTTTCATATGTAGACTACTCAACATATAAAGAATAAAAACACACATTAGTGTGCCAGTAAAATGTTTGCATCATAAATGTATTTAATGCTTGAAATAGTAATTGCAAATAACAATGACAATAAAAATAACAATAAAAAGATACTTCTTGGAAATCCAGTATGAATATAAGCATACATAACACTATCAGATATGAGAAAAAGAGTGTGTCATACCAGACTCTGAGCAGACTATTACTTTATTGTGTGTCATTGTTGGCATTTTAATGGAAAGGTCATCTAGTAAGGGATTAGGATTATAACCCTGTTAAGTATATAAAAAAAGACTGTCACCACAGATAATAACCACAACCACACACACCAATGATCGAAATAAAATCCTCACTGAAACCATTTGCATAATGTTTATGAGTTTAGCCTGTTGTCTAGGTCAGTGAATTAACTGCTTCATGTGCTTTGCCAGGAGCACTGGGACAGTTATAAAATGCACTGTGCTTTTATAATGGTTGAGATAAACAAACAAAAATCATTCACAGTAGAATTTTTCTTATAAAATAATACACATATGTTTTCCAACTGCAGGTTATAATTTACTTTAAATACAAAGAATAATTATTTCTCTAGTATAAAACTTCTAAAAATTCTCAATATTGCACTATTTTTGAAAGTCAACACATATAGAAATAGGAATTTGTTTGGTATCTGAATGGTTGCAGCACATGCATTACTGTGTATGTTGTGAATATTATTTGCGTTGGCACTAGCAACTGCCCAGTAATACAGAAAAAGTAAAAAAAACTAACTAACTAAAAATACAAACTACCAACAACAAAGGATAAAGCGACTGAAAGAGGATTATTTTTATCATCAGGAGCAGGTTTTATATGCTATTAGGCATCTTATTTGCTTGGAAATGAAAAATAACCTAGCCTTATGAGTTATTATGCAACAAATCAAAGTAATATTTGTTTTTTTAACACTGTTTTGTTATATTTCATTCACTCACCTGCAACTAATTTGACTGTTATGTCCTCTGACACATAAATCCTGGGCAATTTCAATGCATTTAGTCTGAATGTCATTTAATATCTTACATTTGGGGCTTATTGTGAAGGTAAGGTGTAAAAGATAATTACTTAAATGCAAAAACTGCTATGTGGTGCCACTATTTTAAACCATTCTTATTGTGAGACCTGTTTGGATGTTATGCTAACCATGAAGGATATTATTAAGCACTGTTCTTTGTGGCCTTTTTCAGATAGACATTCATTTCATGAAGAAGATCCCACCGGGAGCGGAGGCCTGCAATGTGTTAGTTGGCGAGCTGGAATTCCTGAACAAGCCAGTGGTGGCGTTTGTCCGCCTTTCACCGGCGGTTCTGCTCAACGGACTGGCTGAAGTCCCGATTGCCACAAGGTCACTACAGTATGATGTGCCTAAACTAGGTCGAGATCACAGAAAGAAGTCAGCCACATTTGATTTGACAAATCAAATTAAAATGATGTGATTTTGCCTCTAGGTTTCTATTCATTCTCCTGGGTCCCTTGGGTAGAGGGCCTCAGTATCATGAGATTGGGAGATCTATTGCAACACTGATGACAGATGAGGTAAGAATTCACTAAGGGAGAAATATTACCAAGTTGTCATTCTGAAGGGAGTATTTATTCATTACTGTTTTGAAGAAGTGGGTAGATTGGTGTAAATGTCAGTCAGATGTCATACTCAGACTTTCTGCAGGCACTTTGCATAAATTCACAGCCCAGCAGAACTCACCAAATTTCAAAAGTGATGGAACATTTCTCAGCGTGAAGTACAGCTCAGAGCTTTAATGACATGCTCTTGGTGATTACTCAGCCCCTGTGCTCTCCTTTTCTGTCTGGATCTTATGCTGTCATCCACCATAACTGTGGAAAAGAGAAAGTCTGAACTTAATTACAAACACACTGTTTGGAATAAGCGTAAATGAGTCAGTTAAATTTAGTTTGTGCAGCACCTGTCAGGTAATCCAAAGGTGAAGCTGCTGTAAACCGTCCCTAAGTGTAAATCCTCTTTTAACAGATATAAAAAGTGATGGCTGTTGTTCAGAGAGTGTTGCATATACACTGCACCACACTGATATAGTGCATATAAACATATGTCTCTGCTTGCAGGTTTTCCATGATGTTGCCTATAAAGCTAAAGATCGAAATGATATAATTGCTGGTATCGATGAATTCCTTGATCAAGTGACAGTCCTGCCTCCTGGGGAATGGGACCCGTCTATACGGATAGAGCCACCAAAAAATGTACCTTCTCAGGTCAGTAGGAATTTTATTAATCAGTTGCTGATTTTTTAAATTCAGTCAAATTCAGGAACTCTTTAATATTTGATAAAACTGCGCATCTGTAGTGAGAACAAGATTATTATTTCCACTAACAATACTTTCTATGCAGATCATTCCAAGAATCCATGCAAAACTGAGCCTTCATTCAATAATTGTTTTATAAGTTACAGGCTCTCGAATTATACAGACTGGATCAAAAAATTTGCCTATATTTTCTATCCTAAGTTCTTAATTGCAGGAGAAATTCACATAGAAATTCCAGGGCTGGAAAACATATTCAAGCTCTGTTAAAAACTCCATGAAAACCAATTTTACACTCGCTTAGAGTTTCTAAATATAAAGACAATATTGTTGTTTTTTCATAGTTGCTTATAGTTTTTAGATTTTCTGAAACAGTCACCATGTGATGGGTCTCTTTTTTAGTCTAAAATTTGACACCAGGCCTATCCTAGTGCCATTAGAAAACTATGGGATTTTAGGTTGGAGAAACTGAAGTCAAATTATTTTTGACTGAATGATCCATTTGGCATTATGGCTCTGTGCTGGGACATCCCCATCCATCCAGGAAGAACAGCTGCAAGACGCCAGCACAGATAGAGAGCAAGCATCAGTGATGACAGATATGACATTGATTAAGCCAGACAGAACAAGAAGGGTTTGCAGATGCACAGCCACTGTGAGCAGGTTAAAGCAGCTTAGATAGTGCACCATACATGAGATTTATCATTTGAATGTATAGAAGAGTATCACGTAAGGCATGAGCTGATTGTGTGCTGGGATTGCGGCTGAGCTTGACTTTTGACCTGCTTAAACTAATGCTATGCATCATTTGTGCCTTGTTTGTTAAACAGGAGAAAAGAAAGAAAAGTAACATTTTACCAAATGGATTAGTTGAGGGGGAAGAAGAAGAAGAGCACGATGCTCATGGCAGCCCAGAACTGCAGCGTACTGGGAAGTGAGTCACTTTGTGCAGAACATTGGGGGGGTCAAGATCTCTGTCTAAATAAGTAAATAGATATGGATAAATTTCCAGATGATTAAACATGCAACCATTTTGCTGGTAATACCTGAAACGAGTAAAGAAAATCAACAGCCTATTTATGCAAGATTATTCATAATTTTATTGGG
>NW_024582390.1:2477851-2484203 GCF_018398535.1 Haplochromis burtoni
CCCAAACCCCCCTGGAAATTACGCCCCTGTGAGTCACCCAGGAAGTTTTTTTTTTGTTTTTTTTTTCAAAGGGAACCGTGATCACCAGGAAGTTAAGATGTTCACTAAGCCACCTTATTAAGCACGAATGTGCTGGAGATAATTTAGGATAATTCTACTAAGCGTCTAAAGATTCACACTACTTTATTTGGTGTGTTTTCTCCTCATGTGTTGTACACATAAAAGGAGTTTGAGGTTGAATCAGCTGTGCTTCTACAAAATGTAGACTGTGATGCTAATCGGCTATTCCTGGGGAAACTTGGTCTGCAGTTGCAGTGATAAAGTGGTTTCCATAGAAACATTCTATCTCCAGATCTCAGTTTTTGCAGAGAGACTTTATCCGTCATGGGGAACTATTACACTAAGCCAATAGCTGAGCACTGGGAAGGCAGCGAAAGGAAAACAAGTTAGGGGAAAAAAACTAGCTCATTTAAATTAATAAAACTGTCAAAATGAAAAGCTCAGAATGCTGACGCTAATATTTATTCATTTATTTATCTTCCCAGGTGGTTTGGCGGTCTCATTTTAGACATCAAACGCAAGGCCCCTCACTACCTGTCTGACTACACTGATGCTTGTAGCTTACAGTGTGTCGCCTCTTTCTTATTCCTCTACTGTGCCTGCATGTCCCCTGTCATCACCTTTGGAGGACTTCTGGGCGAGGCAACAGAAGGACGCATAGTAAATCACCTTCCTATAAATGTTCACGCTGTTCTGCAAAGACTAGCTTCACACTGTAGTAGAGTTTCACTAGACAATACTTGTAGTTCAACATCATGAATCCCTTTTCAGCATATATATCCATTAGTAATTTCTTTGTCCTTTCCCATCCCCCAGAGTGCAATTGAGTCACTGTTTGGAGCCTCACTGACTGGAATTGCCTATTCCCTGTTTGCCGGGCAGCCCCTTACCATTCTGGGGAGCACGGGGCCTGTGCTTGTTTTTGAAAAGATATTGTTCAAATTCTGCAAGTATGTTTTTTTTCCTTGACAAATGTCGAATTTTGTTTTGTTACATTGTCTGACTTGAAAATGAATGTATTGGCCATGAATTGATCTCATGGACAAAAAGCATGCAGTTTTATTTTAATATTGATTTTCCTCTAATTCGCAATATTTCAAAGACAACTGTTCTTGTTAATCTCAACATAGGGAGTATGGCTTGTCCTATCTGTCACTGAGGACCTGTATCGGCCTGTGGACAGCTTTCCTCTGTATTCTGCTGGTGGCCACAGATGCCAGTTCCCTCGTTTGCTACATCACACGTTTTACAGAGGAAGCCTTTGCCTCACTCATCTGCATCATTTTCATCTACGAGGCCTTGGAGAAACTCGTCCACCTGGGGAAACACTATCCCTTTAATAAGAACAACAACCTGGACAAACTCACCTTGTACTCGTAAGTGGACATTAATTCTCATAGCATGGGCTGTTTAAAGTAATGCAGGAATAATTTTGAAGACCATTTCTTAGCCATACAGTAAATCCATGATGACGGATTATTAACTTACCCAGATGCTCATGTGCTACCACAGATGTTCATGCGTTGAGCCTTCTGACCCCACCAATGGCACCCTGAAGTACTGGGAGATGAACAACATCACTGCTTCAGAAATCTATTGGGAAGCACTGGAGGTCAAGGTATTACTGAACCACTAAAAAGTATTAAAAAACAAAACAAAACCAAAAAGCAAAGCATGAACAAATCTGTTAGTTATGGTAGTTTTATATGCATATAAGACATATTTAAATACTGATTTACATGGGGACAAGTTTGAAAAGCATTTATTTAGGTTTTCCACCTTAAAGTGACATCCTTTTCCAGATGGGAGAGATAGAGCAGATTAAGGGCATGTGTGTTGGATTATATTGGATTACTCAAACTGCACTGCAAATCACTGTAAAAGCACATTTTGAAAGTTTTTTGTAGACATGGGAGTTCATAAACCCTGTAACGAATAGTTGTGCCCTGTTCTCTGCAGGGCTGTATTGAAAATCGTGGGGAGTTTGTAGGCAGTGCCTGTGGACCTCAAGGACCCTACGTTCCTGACGTTCTCTTCTGGTGTGTCATTCTCTTCTTTTCCACGGTCTTCATGTCAGCTTTCCTCAAGGAGTTCAAGTTCAGCAACTACTTTCCCACCAAGGTACTGTCCATAGTCGGTTATCAGTTGCGATAGTGTATCAAGATTATGACTGAATCATCAAGAGAAAAATACTAGTTGTCACTAACTTAGCATGTCTTTACTTTTGTAGCACAATGCAGTGGCACACTCTAGTGGTCATACTTAAGTATAGCATGATTAAAAGGCAGTAGTGACTCAATTGATTGGTTTCTATTAATTAGTATTAATGAAACCCATGCATTTATGGATTGTTTTAAGTTTTTTTTTTTTTTTAACAAACACCCCTCAATTTTTTTGGTTTGTTTTATTTAGGTCAGGTCCGTTATCAGTGACTTTGCTGTTTTCATCACTATCCTAACCATGGTCTTGGTTGACTATGCCTTAGGGGTCCCATCTCCAAAACTGAAAGTTCCCAGTGTGTTTAAGGTGAGCCAGAGCATACAATAAATTGTTCAGTTCAACCTTCAAAATGAAAGATTAAATATACACAAGTCTATCTCAGAACAGCACACACATACCCACACACACAACCCCAGTTCTGAAAACGTTTGGACACAGAATAAAACTATTTGCAAATCTCGTAAGCCCCTTATTTAATTAAAAATAGAGAAAAGAAACACATCGATGTGTAAAGTAGGAAGCTCATCTCAAAAAAAGTTGCAGCTGGGGTGACAAAAGGCTTCAAGCGGTACTAAAGCAAAACGACTTGAAAAACAAAGAAAAAAAAAAAGCAATGTAGTCAGGCAGAGTTCACCATTCTCCAACATGTTTCCCAACTTAAAATGTCAACATCTACAGTATAACACCATGAAAAGACTCCAGGAATCTTGAAAAATCATGTCAAGGCTGAAAATCATTATTGTCTTAGGAAAACATGGACCTTGCATCCTGCAGACTAAAGAGGAGAGGGACCATCCAGCTTATTATCAGTGCTCATTTCCAAAAGCCTGCATTTCTGATACTGGTACAGGGGAGCATTGGCACCTATGGAACTGGCAGCTTCCACCTGTGGAAAAGCACCATCAGTGGTGAAAAGTGTATACAGGTTTTGTAGCAACATATGTTCCTATCTAGAGGACATCTTTTTCAGGGAGGACATATCTCAGCAAAACAGTGCTAAAGTGCATACTGCGGGTATTACAACAGCATTGCTTCACAGTAGATGAGTCTGGGTGCTGAACTGGCCTGTTTGCAATCCAGACCCTTCACCATATGAAAACATTCGGAGCATGTAAACAAATGCAACAAACAAATAATGAAGCAAAAACATGACAAAGAAGACCCAGGACTGATCTAGTCTGACCTAGCTCTACATCAGACTAGAATGGGGGAACAGTCATTTACCATAAAGTTCAGCAGCTGGTCTCCTCAGTTCCCAGATGTTTACTGATGTTAAAAGAAGAGGGGATCCTACACACTGATAAACATGGTCATGTCTCAAGTTCAGAATGACCTAATATTTGCTTAGTTTAAACATTAGATATGTTTTTAATCTTCTATTGTGAATGAAATGTGGGTTTATGAGATATGAAAATTATTCTGTTCTCTTTTTATTTACATTTTACACTACATCCCAACTTTTTCAGAACTGGGTTTGCATATGTTGCTGCCCTTACTGGCCAGAAGAAGATACCCATCTATGGTGACTTTAAGGGATGGGGGAATGCACATCCCAATACACAGTGAATACACAATTTAAATACACGAGGACAGAGAATGGAGATTATGACTCCCCATCCCTTGCTATGAGAATTCCTTTAAAATTACTCTTGACATGCTATTTTAGTGTAATCACCTAACCAAACGCAATATTTTCTCATTAGCCAACAAGAGATGATAGAGGTTGGTTCATCACCCCATTGGGGCCTAACCCCTGGTGGACAGCAGTCATAACGGTGGTGCCAGCTATGCTTTGTACCATCCTTATCTTCATGGACCAGCAGATCACGGCTGTCATAATCAACAGAAAGGAACACAAACTCAAGGTACTTTCCTGCTTTCCTACAGACTGCAAATGAGTTGCATAATATCTTGCTGAACTGCATCAAAACAGCTCAACTTTAACTTTATTAACCGGTATCTCCCCTCTCTAGAAAGGCTGTGGATATCATCTAGATCTGTTCATGGTTGGGGTTATGCTAGGTGTTTGCTCTTTGATGGGGTTGCCATGGTTTGTAGCAGCCACCGTCCTCTCCATCACCCACGTCAACAGCCTGAAACTTGAATCCGAGTGCTCAGCTCCCGGGGAGCAGCCCAAGTTCCTTGGTATCAGAGAGCAGCGCTTTACCGGGCTCATGATCTTTGCTCTTATGGGGTGCTCGGTCTTCATGACATCAGTGCTCAAGGTGAGACGCTCGTTTGAACTCATTCTGCAGTTATGATCACAGTATTATTAAATGTGACTTGAGTTACAAAGATGCTTGCTGTTTTATATCGCTATTTTCAACGCCTTAAAGCATTTGAAACATACACAGGTTTTTGTGTTTACACTTAATTTTTCCAAGTATCCCTCAGGAACTGTATGAAATATATTTCTCTATTGTTGATTTTCAGTTCATACCCATGCCTGTGTTGTATGGAGTATTCCTTTATATGGGAGCATCTTCTCTCAGAGGCATTCAGGTAAAAGTTGTTGGAGTTTCACAGTAATATGTAATTTATTTGCTGAAATTATGCATGTGAGAAAATAACATGTGTTATTTTTCCTATAGGATAATCTGTGTAGGCTTTACATTCTTGCTTAGCCATCATAGGGGATCGCCTCCATATTGTCTGGCTGCCCAGATAAGAAGAGCTAATTGGTCTCTAGCGTGTTCCCATCTTAAAATGATGGGAGCTCACTAAAATAGTGCTTATTTTCACTATTTTTAACAGTTGCCTTTTTAAACTTCTTTTCAGTGGTCTGACTTATTGTTGCTACACATTCACAGAGAAACTTTTCACTTGCCTTAGTGTTAGACTTTCTGCACAAGCTTGTCAGGAGTCTAGTCTGCTTGGCTTTTGACGCTTAAAAGGGAATTTATTTTTGGTTTATAAAAGCTTAGCTGTTTGACCTAAAAAAAAAAAATAAAGCAGTGTTATATCTATAGGTTGTTCATTACAAACTTATACTGCACATCTAAACCTTACTCTGATTTTCTAAGTATAGGCTTTATAAACAGCTGATGCTCTCAGAAGCTCTCAAGAAGATTAATATAACCTTAAAGCTCCTTTATGGCAAAGGGGGAAATTGTATGTTTAATCAGGATTAAAACAGCTGTCTATGGCCTCTGGAGTGATGAAAGCAGACTCAATCATACCTAAAATGTCTAACTTTAAAACCGAAATCATGAGATTGCATTGTAGACAGAGAGCGATTAATCTTAACCTTCCATGTGTTGTGATTTTATAGTAATAATGCTCACATTTGGACTATTTTTAATCAAGAAGTAAATAAGTGTAGTAAATAAGAATAATTACCTTTCCTTTGCAGTTTTATGACCGTCTCAGATTGTTCGGTATGCCAGCCAAGCACCAGCCCGATTTCATCTACCTACGACATGTACCCCTGAGGAAGGTGCACCTCTTCACCATCATCCAGCTCAGCTGTTTGGTTCTTCTGTGGACCATCAAGACATCCAGGGCTGCCATTGTGTTTCCTATGATGGTCAGTAAACAGCGCATTTTCCTCACACTCAAATATATTGGTTGGGGCTACAACCTTTAGGAAAACCAGAAGGGAAAAAGAGCGTGTGAAAGCATTGATGCACATGGTCGAAAATGATCTGTGATGATGTATCTGATATTCCTGTGTTGGTGTTGTTCCTGCACCATCATCATGAAACTGGTTTTCAGTTTCAGCATTGCTGTTAACCAGTCATGCTGTTGTGATGTTACAGTGTTGAAAAATTGAAGAAGAAAAAAATGCATTTGTTTATATAAACCTCTCTCCTGGAACAAGCGTTCCAAGTGTTTTCTTTATTAATTTATCCAATATGACAAATATACACCAAATTTAAGTCACTCATGTCTAGGGTTGCCAACTCCCTGAAAAATAAATAAGGGACACCTCGTGGCCAGGGCCGGGCAACCCAGTTGTCTTCACCCTTCCCAGTGTGGTGAATTTTCTAGCTCTTTTTTTGTGTGTGAAATTATTTTTTTAACCATTTGACTTGAAGTTGATTTAAGTAGATGCATATTCTATTCTTTGTGA
>NW_024582390.1:2492975-2584233 GCF_018398535.1 Haplochromis burtoni
ATTTTTTTTGTATCGAAAAAATATCGAACCGTGACACCAAAGTATCGAACCGAACCGAACCGTGAATTTTGTGTATCGTTGCACCCCTAATATATATATATATATATATATGCTACAATTATTATTTTAGCATGATGCCATGATACGTTACATTGTATATGCCACATAGATGTTGGCACTCAGGACAGTTTTCATGCAATTACACGTAGAAGAATATTTCTATACATGGCACAGTTTAGATGCTCAAAAGGAACAGGATGAAGTTTAGACTTAATGCTATGATCTCATCCCCCCTTTATAGTAACAGTGATGGCAATACTTTTTATTGCGAATTTTTATTCCAAATTGAAAAATTTAATCATTTATGTTTCAGGATTTTAAGATTTAATACAGTAATTTTGCAAAATATGTTCTCAGGCTTAAAAAAATCAAACAAAAAAAAATTCTCACTCTAATATTTTATTGGACTGCCTTTCACTCTGGCATTGTTTCGATAAGCTCATGCAATTTTACAACATTTATTTCTGTCCAGAGTTGCATTAATTTCTCGCCAAGATGTCATATTGATGATGGAAGTCAGATCGCTGCGTAAAGTCTCCTCTGGCAAATCCCAAATGATTCTCAATGGTGTTAAGGTCTGGACTCTGTGGTGGCCGGTCCATGTGTGAAAATGATGTCTTAAGCTCCCTGAAACACCCTTTCACTCTGGTTGATGAATCCTGGCAGTGTCATCTTAGAATATGCTCAGATAATTAGCTGACCTCACCTAGACCAGATCATAACAATGACCCACAGGCTTTTGTCGTGTACACTAGGGATGATGGGTGCATCACTTTATCCATCTCTCTTTTTACCACATGGCCTTTTTTCATCACTTTTTTATTTCATTCTAGCAAATTGAAGCATTTCTGATGAAGTTTCATGTTAAGTGTTTTTCTTAAGGGTAAATGGGCTGGTTCTTAAATAACATTTGTCTACTCTAATTGAGCACTCTTAGTGCTTTTTATTGCAAGCCTCATTCACCCAATCACACGCACATTTATTCTCACACACAGCCAAACTGATGAATGGATTAGGGACAACTCAGGTTTTAGTAACTCTTCCATGCAGACTGGAGGATCCAGGGATCTCACCATGAACCTCTGGTTAAAAGTCGGCCCACTCCACGTCCTGAGCCATAAATACCTCTAAGAGCTAAATAGCCACAATCCTTTGAAGTTCCTTTACTTTGCATACTTGTATTTTTCATTAATTTTGTCCAAGGTTAACACAATATCATGGCCTGTTGTGGATGATAGAGGGCGCCAGATGTTGTGAATGACAGCTGATTATTTTGTGACAGAAAAACAAACAAAAAAATGTATATGGATCTGGGGCACCTCGGGGCTTTTTTGCAAAAAGACCATCAAGTTAGAAATTTTTTGAGCCTTACATGATTGTAATATGAGCACACTGTGGGCAAAACTGTCATCGCCAAAGACAGCTGATGTTGGTTAGGTACAGTGTTTTTATTTATTTATTTTGTTCTTGTAGCTCCATGAGGCTAGTACCATTTATTTTATCATATTCAAAAGTCAGAAAGGAAATAGGTGAATGACATCACTAACATTCAGATGGATAAATAACACCATGAGTCAGAGAAAAGGAATATACAAAATCACTTTAGGTAAGCCGTCGATTTAAAGATGGTTATGTTTACATATTTACTACTTTTACACATTTTTATATCTTTTCTCTTTGGATTCTGATAGTTACACCGCTCTCAGCTTTTCTCCACAACTACAAATAAAAGCTGGAGAAGATGGAAGTCAGTGTGGACAGCATTACGAGTCTTTGTCATTGTTCCGTCTGTGTTTTCAAATAAATCTACATTGTGTGTTTCATATCATCAATCCTTCAAGTTTAGTTTTGCAGATCTCTGTAAGTAAAAAACTGCTTTATCTGATGTATCCCGGTTATTATGAACTAATAGAACCTGCTATCTAATTTTCTCTTGTTGTTAACATCTAACGCTATATACTGTTTGGATTTATTGAATGTAAACCACAGAAACATACATTTCTGCTGTTTTTGGAATGGGACCATTTTGAATTTTACTTAATGATTTTAATTCTGTGGAACCAAAAGCAATAGCTCTTTGTACCAAAATGGTAATAATTTGTATGAGAAAATATTTAGCTATATTTATATTGTCATTTATTTTATGGTATTTATTTTATATTTGTTTTGTGTTTGCTACAAAATACATGGTAGTCTAACAAAGACGTGTGTGTGTGTGTGTGTGTGCATATTGTTTTTATTGTAAATGTAAACTATACTCAAAGTATCCTGTGTTTAATGGTTGTATAAAGTTATGAATCATGAATTTTAAAGGCATCTAGCCATCTACTGTTGCATTTCAATGAAGAATTGAGGGTTACTCAATTTTTAAAATCAAATAATAGTTTTATGTATAACTTGTCAGTGTGCTACACTAAATAAATTTCTATAAGCATTCTTGTTTATCTTGTCAAAGTCAAACTTACACTCAAATGAAATTTTTTAAGGAAGTCAACAATTCTGTTTCTCTGTTTATCATTTTTGATTTAGCAAAACTTGATGCACTAAACACTGAATAACTGCAAAAGCTTTGAATGAATTTTAGAATTTGAACATTCATAGCATTTTATAATAAGGTCGGTGACTAGAGTTTTCATTTTTCTAGATTTAAATAATTATTTAATTTAATTTTTGAATAAAATTTTATCTGTAATTAGAATGTAATTATATTTACCTACAACTATGGTAGATACACTAGAATTTAAATACCCTAGCAACCACAAATAAACCAGCAGTCTGAGATCCAACTGCTCTATTGGGGTGATTTAGTACCATGAGGTCTTTAAGATAAAATGGGACTTGATCCTTAAAGACCTTGTATGTCATGATAAGGATTTTAAATTTAAATTTGATTCTGGATTTAACAATGAGCCAATCAAGAGAAGCCAATATGGAAAAAATATGCTCACTCTTTCTTCTAATCCCTGGAAGTCTTACATTGCATGTAGCTCATTTTGGCTGAACCTAGTCAGGCCTCATGAGCTAAGACTCAACCACAAGATGCTTGCTGAGCCTCTCCCCAATCTAGGTGAGGTAACTTGGTCTCTTGTTGACTTTTCCATAAAGGTTTTGTAAATTGCACCTAGTCTGGCTGTTCACCTAGGACCAACTTCCCTTGGGAGATCCTATCAGGGGCAAAAATGTCCCAGATTTATATATGCATGCATATAATGGGTTGTACTTGTTGTATTTGTGGGCATATGCTAATATATTCTTGTGATGAATAATATTGTTATATATATCCTATATATCCTCCTGAGGACCAGTCTATTCATTTATGTCCTCTGTAATGGATTTATTTGGTCTGTGCCTTTTGACTTATTTGAGCTACCCTAGTAAGTCCTGATGTATTAAATACAGGGTATCCTGGGCTTTCCATTGATGTCTCATGTGTTTGGGTGGCCTTCTTTAGAGGAAGGAAATCACCAAAAAAGTTCAATGTCAAAACTCTTTTTCCTCGGTTATAGGATATAGTGTACTAATAAAGCATATTATTAACACGTGAGGCAATATTATGGAATAAAATAAAATGTCTGTTTACATACATATATAAAAATATAAACACATTTACAC
Source organism: Haplochromis burtoni (assembly GCF_018398535.1). Classification (NCBI taxonomy): domain Eukaryota; kingdom Metazoa; phylum Chordata; class Actinopteri; order Cichliformes; family Cichlidae; genus Haplochromis; species Haplochromis burtoni. The sequence goes on from NW_024582390.1 coordinate 2,496,648, forward strand.
ATATATTGATGTGTACTATACATGCATACTGGCACAAACATACTCATATATCCATACATACACGCACTCAAAACTTACATATATATACTATATCTTGATTTAACAAGATGTCAGAGGAGCGATAGATAATATTAGTTTGCTGCACATAATGCTTTCATTTGAAATGGCATTGGCAATTTTACTTATATAACACATTTGATCATTAGTGTTAAATAATGCATTTTATTGTATGCTAACACAACGCTCTTAACAATGAGCTTTACATAGAAGCTACAAATGTAAAAACCAGTGTAGGTTTTCAAGGATAAGGCAGAGATATCCAGTGTCAGTGATGCTGAAAACATTTGCCCGTTTTTAACCTTGACAAATTTTGGCTCACAAGTAAACTTGAATGGGCTGAGGATTACTGTAATCAACAGATGGTTTGATGTGCTACAGATGACAGCTTAGAGAGGTGGCCTATCCCAAAGCGTGTCAAGCTGCTGGCTCATGCAAATTACTGTTTTGTCTCAGTGCCAGGAGGAACTCAAGAGTGTCGACCCAGTCATTTCTCCCAACGAGGTACTTATGTGATTGACATGATTTTCTTTCATTTAGCATAACCATCCTTGGTGTGCAGTCTGCGCATTGCTTGAAAATCCTCCTCCAGTGAACAGCTGACAGGTGACATATCATCATTTTACCTGGTAAAAAATACCACAGCTTATTTCTCCCTCTGGAGTAACGTGTTCATTGATTTTTCTTCTACCTCCATAAACACAAGGATTAAGGGAAGGTGACAGTGGTGCAAACAATCAAATCACATTTTTTTAAGCCAGTGACTATATCACTGGACCAAAATGTTATGTCGTGCTTATATATAACTTATTTACTAGTCAGCGAATATTGATTCAAATGACCACACAGCTTTTGTTCTGTTCTTGATGGCCAATAATGACTGTATCTTTTGTCTAAAGCATGATATTTATATATTCTAGACCTCATGCTAAGACTTGTTAAACCACCTCATTGGATTCAATTATTTAGAAGCCATGGATTGTACATATTTCTTTATTGAAAACTAAATGTATTTTTTTTCTGAATAATAAGAAAAAAGCATTAGACTATTGACAGATGTAATTAATAAACTTGAAGTTCAAACCAATAATGTGATTTTAAAAATGAAAAAAAAAACCCCTGAATAAATCATGTCATGAACGCTTGATCAGACATCTGACACATATCTGACACATTTTAAAATTTCCTTTAGCAATTTAAGGCCAACGGGGCTTCTTGTGAGGGCATTTAACATCTTACCAAGAAAAAAGTCTAGTACAGACTGCAAAACATATAATGGCACAGAGTCAGTGAGAATAGTTGCATTAATTTGGGAAATGGCAAAAGCTGGATCTTTTCAATCTCTTCTCCCTCGGCCAGTCTTCAGCCAGGACACAAACTCCTTGGCTGCCTGGTCTTGCAGGTAGGAACTCACATCGCTGGTGTAAGTGCCGTCTGCATGGCGTCTCCTGTGTGAAGAAGTCACAACAGCTGCATATGTAACTGTGGTGCAACAGACCAAAAACCCCCAAATCCACATGGGTACATTGAACATGACTTGGAATCATTTTGATTTAGGTTAAAATCACAAATAGAAACAAGAGAAGCAATCAACAGAATGAATGCAGTTATATTTAGACTTTAGACTGTCTTTTACAAATTTAAAGGCACAAACTTACAAATTTGTGTCTTTAGAAAACCAAAAAAACCCAAAAAACTGTGACACTCACCCATTCCTTTTTGAGTTCTTCAGCCACTGGACAAAGTCTTGTGCTCTTCTTGTCTCCAGGTATTTGCTGTAGTCGTTGGAAAATGTTCCCTCTGAATGTCTCTTCATGTTTTGGATCTCAATGGGTTCGTTGAGGATGGAGTTTTCAGTCAATAGCCTAAAAAAGTGATGCATTATGAAAGTGAACAGAGCTAATGTACGCTCACCATTGCAATAGCCTGGAGTCCCCTGCTTCTTACAAGTTAACTCTTTATTCTTTATTCTGCATCATTCTTCTCATCTGTCCATGACTACTCATATATACTTCATACTACTCAGAAATCTGGAGTTATATCAATCAATCAATCAATCAATCGATTCATAGAACGATAGATCAATAGATCGATAGATCGATAGATATAGGTATATAATAACAATATAACATTGTTTAGCATTAAATTCAAGCAAAAAACATTAATTTATAATTATTTATTATTAATTAATAAGTGTGCTAATCAAATTTTGATTTAAATTACACTTTATAAATTACACGGGCTATCAACACTGGATCATTTTTTTCATTTTGCCAACAGCTGCTCCATTAATGCAGCACATGAGACTAATAGTAATACTACTACTACTACTACTAATGTCTGAGGCAGTGTAAAATGACTGAAAGTTGGTCTTACATAGAGTGTCGGTCTGTGTCCTGGTCAGGAACCTGCCAGCTGCTTTGAATGATGATCAGGAGCAGGAGTCCGGCTAAAGAATGAGCACTATTCATTGTTTGAGCCTCTGAAAAAATACAAAAAGAAATTTATGGAAAAAGTGACGTTAAAAATCCATTTAATAAAATTTAACAAGATATTCTACATTTAGATTGCGCTGCAAAAACGTCTCACCTGTGGTTCTTTCTGCTGAGCAGAGGGATGGCAGTTTTCTCTTTTTCTCTCTGGCTTCTTAAGCTGTTTCATGGTCCCCTCTTGATCTGCTCAGCGTTTATATAGGGGAGCTGAGGAGCACTCTCCCAGGTGACTTCACCGTCACAGAAACCTTAGCATATCACCTGTTACTTTCAATCCATTAGTCTGCTTCCGCCTTGTTCCCCTGAATATATTTGACTTTGGGTTTTTAAAAAATAACAGCTGGGTGGTGAAATCTGTTGCTTTATTTAGTCCAAATCAAACATGACCTCTACCCTGACAAATAAATCCATGCCCATGTATGTGTTTGATTGAATTCAACAGCTGGCCATTTTGGATATATAATGTTTCCTATTATTCTTGTATATTTTTCACAATTTATATAATTTGTATAATAAAACCTAATTCAAAGCACACATTAATGTTATATATTGTTAGTACTGGGTGTTTTTTATTTTAATCTTAATTTGCATGTTTGAACAGTAAGGAGATCAGTAATAATCTTTTGGCCTATTAAAAGAACCATTTGTAAAGAAAAGCAATGAATCAATTAAATGTTGAAAAAAGTTTATTTGAATATTCTTATAACACAAATGACTCCACTTTGCAACAAATCAGTGCAATGCATTGCAGTTAATGTATGCTATGATAATCATACATACACACGCACGCACACACATACATAACAATTTTTAAACTATAAATGCATGATAGGACTTGTATCTTTGCATATCACATATTTTGCAAAAATTCCACACAACATACGGATGCTCATTTAAATGAGCAATCTAACATTTGTTGCATTAGTTCAACCTGGCTTTCAGAATATTACAATTTAAAAAAAGCACATTAAAAATGCATTAGACAAAGAAACTGTGGTAACAACTGTTGCCTACAAATGCTGTTACATCCTTCACATCTATTTGGGACTAAGGAGGCATTTCTGCAGGAAGTGACTCATGTGCCTGTATATATGATGATAGGCTGATCCACTGAGACTATGGTCCTTGTCGGTGTACCACTGAAAGCAATACCAGAATATGATTAGTGCATAGACTATAAGTCAATTCCAGATAACATCGTGCACATTTTAAATCACACTTATTTTAGATTTAATTTTGCTTATAATAGACCATGTTTTTTTCCCATTTGAAATCTTCATTACATCAACAACATCATTCCCAATATTAGCCTCACTTCCCTAAGCTAATATTTACCATCACCTCGAAGTCCACTTGCGCATCCACCAGAGCTTTGGAGATTTGTGCAGCCTGCTGGAAATGGACATTGTCTACGGGAAAGACAGAGCTTTTACTACGTGACTGAAAGCTCAAGTTTCTATCAAGGCAAACAGAGTCTATTTGTGCATGGCTTACTGTGTTACCTGGAACGCCTCTGAGAAAACGGGCTACCACATGTTCAGGTCTTATCAGAAATAGAAATGACTGAAAGAAATAACAGAACGTACCATCCGCTGTGCCATGGACCAAGAGATATTGAACATTTTTGAAGTTCTTTGCTCTGGAGGTCACTGTGGAGTTCTAGAAAATAAAAGAATTACAACAGTCTCAAGGCAGAAATGTGCCTTTACTTCACCACACAGCTAATCTGAATGATATTTACTTTGTACGAGTCGGAATTCTCAGTTGGCTTGCCCATGTAGCGTTCAGTGTAAACTGCATCTGTGGAAGAAAACTCAGTTAACACCGCAAAAGTGGATATAATGGAAACACAAAAATAAATCATGTGTATTTAACATAGGGAAGGAAAAGTTTAGATTGAATGATTACAAGCTATAGGAAATCTTAAAGATGAACTCCATCAACTTTCAAGGCTGAATGTGTCAAAATTACTAGTGTAGAGTTACAAAGAGGTGTAATCATCAGCCTAGTTTTTATCTCTACTTGAGGCCAGAAGCTCAGGGTTCAATAATAGCAATAAGGATGCACTGTGAGTAATGTAGGTTAACCACAGTTAGGTTTTGGCAGGAAAAACAACACATCTCTCTTATTCTGCTGAATGTACACTGAAATCAATTCAAATGCTGTTACTTTTTTTTGGACTTTTACTGACTTTATATATTTTCATGCCAAATATTTCTTAAGATGATATTTCAGTCTTTAGGTGGGTCAGCTGAATAATCAGAATGATTGCTTTGCATACTGCATCATCTGGTGCATGATGGAGGATGTTGAGAAAGCACTATTCTACAAACATTTTCATTATGACTTCACTAAAGTCGTAATGAAAACAAGATTTTGAATATTCAAGACTTTTGAGTAGCTTCGCAGTGAAAAAAAGGCAGTGACTCACTGCCCAAGGCAGCAATTTTGGATACAGCATCAATATGCCCTTTCTTGCCTTCCCTGTACACATAAGGCAGGTTCTTATATTCAGCATGAAAATATTAATCACACTGAAGATGTGGAGAAAAGTAATGGATTAAACATGACACTAACACTGTTACAATACAGCTTATGTAAAGTGAAGGCCATACAAGAAAATAAGCAGCCTGTAAAATTACACTGACCAGCTACTTTGATAGTTACACCTGTTCAACTGCTCATCAACACAGACGCACAAATAGGCCAATCACTTGCGTTCAACCCAACCACATGCTTTTAGGCATACAGACATTGTTAAGATGACATGCTGATATTGATGGTAAAGGAAAGTGACTTCGAACATGGCATGGTTGTTGATACCATACAGTCTTGTGTGAGTGTTTCAGAAACTGTTGATCTGCTGGGATTTTCCCATAAAGCCACCTCTAGGGTTTATAGAGCACTGTCTAAAAAAGAAAATATCCAGTGAGCAGCAGTTTTTAGGGTAAAAAATGCCTTGTTGATGAAAGAGATCTGATGAGAATCTGCTTTAAAATAGCCACTTGTTACAACAAACATATACAGAAGAGCATTGAATTTACAACACATCAAATCTTGAAGAAGACGGGCTACAGTGGCAGAAGACCACACTGGTTACAAGTTTTGTCAGCTGAGAACAAAAAACTGAGGCTATAATTCACAAAGGCTCAACAAAAGTGGGCAACAGAAGAAAATGCTGCTTGGTCCGGTGTGAGTCATGATTTGTAGTTTGACATTCAGATGGTAGGGTCAGAATTTGACGCAGCATAGTTGGATCCTTCATTGTATCAACAGCTCAGGCGGTAGTGTAATGTGGTGGTAGTGTAATGTGGTGGAAATATTTTCTTGGCATACTTTGGGCCTCTTAGTACCAACTGGGCATCATTTAAATTCCACTGCCTGCCTGAGTATGATTGGTGACCATGTTCACAGTGTACCCATCTTCTGATGGCTGCATCCAGCAGGATAAAGCATTATTTCAGCAGTTGTTAGCAATAGTTCTTTAAAAACTTAACTGAGTTCACTCAGATGCACTCCACAGTCACCAGATCTCAATCCAATAGAGCACCTTTGAGATGTGGTGGCACAGGAGATGCCAACAAATTGCATTATGGATGCCAACAATTTTGCAGCAGCTGTGTGAAGCTGTCCTATCAATACGGACCAAAATCTCTGAGGAATGTTTTCAGCACCTTGTTGAATCTTTGCCACAAAAAAGTGAGGCAGTTTTGAAAGCAAAAGGGAATCCAAGCTACTCTGGCAAGGTGTACCTAATGAAGTGGTGGGTGAGTGTATATATGATAGGCTATGGATGCATGTTCACCCACCATAATAGTCCCACTTGGCTACTGGGGCTACTGCAATTCCACACTTAAAGAGTCCAGTTTCAGCACCCAAGGCCATTGAGGAAACATAACCACCATATGACTGAAGATCAGAACAGATTGCATTAGTAAGAATATGTAAACTGATTATAAAGATAAAGAAAGAGGAAAAAGCAGGATAAAATACAGCTTACCCAGCCCCATATTGCTATTCTGCCTTCATCAATAAATCCCATGTCAATGAATTTCCTGTAACAGGGAGATCAGTTATTATCTGGGGCAAAACACATTTGTTAAACCAGACTACACCAGGCATTTATCTAGATGAAGACTTTTGTATGTATGTAAAAGATTAAATTTCTTCAAACAACAGCTAAAGAACAACACTCATCACAGAGGTGATTGAACGTTTAGACAGACCTACCTCACAGCAGCTATTTGATCTTCCACTTCAAATGTCCCTAGGCGTCTATAGATTGAGTGCATTATTTCATCCCCTTGGTAACCACTTCCCCTTCCATCAAAGCTGGCAATGATGATCTCATGTGAACTGGAGAGGTACGTGCCCCAGTTCAGCTTGAAGCGATAGTTCACACTCTGACTGCACGGACCACCATAACTACACAAGGAGAGCAACACTGTAAATTTACTTCTGTAAACGTTAGTGGTGTCACATGCAATTTGGAATATTGCTCACTCACACATCAATAAGAAGAGGATATTTTTTAGAATTCTTGAAATTGGGTGGTAACATCATTTCATACCAAAGATCTGTTGGCAAAAACACAGGAAATTGTGAAAGAAGATGGAAAATGATGTTTCACATACTAGGACGTCATTACAAAACATCTGGTCAGCACATATAATGGCTGATATACTTACTGACTTACAATCATTAAACAGGCAATACAACCTTAGTTGTAATTCACCGTTGTTTATGCTGAAAATGTTGCTGTTACTAAGAACCATCGTGTGTGCTCATGTGAAAAAGAGCACATTAGACATACATTCAAACACAAAGCAGAGGATTTCCATATGTCTTCAACAGTTTCTGAGATGGATTTTTCAACATGCATTTCTCACCAAATCCTCCAATCTTTAAGGTGCCATGTTTCATTGTTGGCATTTGGAATTCAGACAAACTCTTTTTCAGGTCCTTATTGTCTTGAAGAATGGCAAGCTCTGAAAACAAATAAATAAATAAAGTAGCTGCAATGTTGTGTCCATAAAACAAACGTAAAGGTGCATACTTCAAAGTATTCATCATTGAGGAACCTTAACTTCTCTGAAACATTTTGATTTGCTGTTTATTCTTTTTTCTGGGAGCTTCGTGAATTACCTTCCCTATTTTGCACTTGAGGTGACGCGTTTAGACCACTCTGCGTCTAACTTAATGTAGCAAATGCGTTACAAAATATTCAAAACTCATGCTTCATCAGAGCATTTATGGTGCAATGATTACCACATTCTCTGTACATGCAACAGCTTCCCAAAACTGAGATGAGACACGAACTCACCCTCAGAGTTTTGAAAGCTAGTGTACTCCCAGTTCTGGTCCCAAGCCTCGATAAATGGAAGGATTATGTCAGGAAGGGAATCTGGTGTAAAATCTGTGTCTAATCAAATATGTGGATCCATCTACTGCCATGAATCCTTGGGAAGTAAAAGAGCAGCCAAAAGTACTTGAACTTGGGCCACTATATTCGATCTACTGGCTGTATGAAACCAAAACAGCACCTAGTGCTGGTTTACAGATTTATTGCAGCCTAAAGTTAATGTGAAGTTACATATATGCTTTCAGTGGTACAACGTATCAAATCAAAGGACTTTAAAAATTAGCTTTTCGGCTTTCAGCTTTCAGCTTTTTCAATACCAAATTAACTACTTTTTATAGAACATTTTCAAATGCAGATAAAAACACAGAGATCTTAAATACTTAAAAACTTTCTGGACTATTAAAGCCTCGCTTTTACCTTGAGATCTGATCCCATATCAACTCCATTGGAAGCACAAAATATGAATGGCTTGTATGGACAGAAGGAATAACTACAGCAAGAAAATTCTGCTGGAATATTTACTGGGTTCTTCCTATTTGACCACCTTCAAAAACAGTAGCCTTATCCTGTAATAGTATACCATGTGAGTGCAATGAGTCATTTAACAATGTGTTTGGGTTATATGAATCTGCACCTGAGCCCTTGCTGTCCATGAGTGTGTACAGGGGGAATCCAGGTCCTGGTTCAAGAAAAACAAAACAAAACAGGATACACACAAATAGAAGTGGATTACACATCAAATCGTCTGCATGCCTTCAGCAAGGATTAGTGTTCACAGATGTTCACTACCCCAAATCGGTGAGTTATTGCTTACAGTAAGAGAAAATGTGAATGGGTAACTGACCGTAGCAGTCCATTCGGTAGTAAGAGGCGTCAAAGCTGAAGTAACCTGAGTTGTACTGGCACCTGTCCTTACGCAGGTTGCAGGTGAGACACTGGGGGGCAGAGGGGCTGCTTCCAATCATAACCCTGATGAAAAAAACAACCTATATAATTATCTACATATAGATTTTAACTGGTAAAAAAGAGGACAGATGAGAATAATTCCTTACTTGTAGAGGTTTCTCTGTACAGGTATTCCTCCATGCTCATTACTCACAAAATATCTGTAGAAAGGAATTTCACACACCAGGTCTTTATATTCTTACTTACATTTTTAAGATTTATGCAGTTTCCCCATAAACGTATGGATTCATTACTCACATGGCATCTTTGGTTAATTTGCTTATGTAGATAACTTCCCACTTCCCAGAGGTAACAGGGGTTGCTTTGCCCTTAATTAAAGAGCTTCCTTTAGTAAGTCACTAAAATCTAAACACATGATTGATATGACTGTGCAACACATTCTGCATAAAGAAAACTTGCAACACTTACATCTTTCACATAATGAATGTGTTTGTAGCCATTAGTGTCACTCATCACTTTGTAGAAACTAAGCTTATCTTCAGCAAAGAAAAGAGGCAAGGGCACGTACTAAGGAAAAAACAAAGTAATACGTTATAGTGATACATCAAAGTAAGGTTTTAAAGAACTATATCAGTAATCTTTTGGAAACTTACATGGCCCACCCATCCCGTCTTGCTTGTTTGCTCGAATTTCTATAGATAGTAAAGACATCAGTTGCAGTTAATTAGCAGAGCATGGCCATCAAGACGATTTCCTCAGCAGAGAAGTCACAGCTACCTGTTTTTCTGTCCAGCGACTTCCATCAAAATCATAGATCTGTACAACCACATAATTCTGTCTTCTTGTGAGCCATTGCACTGCAACGCGTATATCTGTAACCCAGGTCACCGAGCACAAGATGTGATCACTGAGTAAATACGACAGAAGGAGAAAAGGTTTTCACATAAGACAGACCATGAAGGCATCGCATTTTCCGGTAAATGATTACACATGTGCTAAATAATATACAGACCCAGAAGAAACAGAAGTGGGCGCAAACACCTGTGTGCGGTGGGATGGGTTTGTGGTATCGACAACAAAAAGTTTCACCTTAGTAAGGGGTGATCCAGCCTATACAAATACAAATATAATATTTGTGATAAATAATTATATATAACAAGAGATCTGACAATTTTTGACAATTTAAAATGATAAATTGATATTGAAGGTTATATTTTGCTCATAATTCCATGTTTGAAAGTTATAGAATCCCACCTTTGGGTATGGAATGGCCACTGTCTGAGGATATTGCTCAGATCCATACCATGAGAACTCCACTTTGTGAACTTCTGTATTATTAAACTCTGCATATGCCAAGAACTTTCCGGTTGAGGACCACCATACTGCCCCATTCGATGCAAACACCTCCTCTGAAATTATTGGAGAAAAATATTAACCCATACAGATGCACACTTTTGAAAAAGAAATAATAATGTCACTAACCCTCATACACCCAGTCAGGGACACCGTTAAGGATCTCATTCTTTTTCCCGTTGTGTGTCAGTTGCACAGCTTCATCAGCACTGACATTGGATTTGAAAAAAATGTTGAAGTCTGAAATGTAGGCCTGAAAAAAAAAAGTGGATTTCAACCATAAACATACAGCTACAAATTTATTGCAACAAAAATAAGCCACAAGTATTATAAATAAATATTTATTCAGATAAACCGAATTGCAACTTATTATTCACTGGAGACAAAAAGTACATGGTGAGCGCTTACATATTTGTTTCCGGTTGGTGCCCAGGTAAAGTACTGCACAACACGTGGAAGATTTGTAGGCGTGACAAAAGTTCTACGATGAAATATGAACACATACAGGCATAATAGTAATGTACCAACTGATGAATAAACATTTTTACAGATGATACATTTGGGGTGGGAACCAAAATTCATTGATAAAACTCACAAAAAACAGCTACTTACGAACTCTCCCTGTCATAGATCGAATATGAGGCATTGAATGAGTGTCTCCATTTCTGTAGGATTTTAACGACAAACACTTTCATTTGCAGGTTTTTCATTAGCAGAATTATAGAAATAATAATAAATAGAAAAATAAAATAAAAAATAATGCTTTTAAAAAAAAATACAAATAAAGATAGAAACGTAACTAGGTGAAATTTAACACCTCACCTTTGTGTAGTTGCTTTCAAAGGCGATGTATTTATAATCACCTGACAGCAAATAATCTGTGGCTTCAACTTGGGCCTGAAATAAAAATGACTGCATGAACTTATGGATGTGTTGCAGAATTCGTATAGGCCTACTAATATACATAGTATTTAACATGCGTGACAGTATATATTAGGAAAATATTTGGTCTAAGTACAAATGTATTACAAAGGTTGAATTGCTCAAATACAGCGACTCCTCCTTTGTTTCAGCATTGTGGAGAAAGACATTCCCGTCTCTTGCTTTATGCAAATACTCCTTATCTGCAGGAACAAGGATAATAGATAAGCTTCCAAGAAGTTTGTATCGAAGGTGGAGATTAATGCTACCAAAAATCAGAAGATATAGCAGAGGTTAAGTGACTGACAGTGATACCTGATATCCAATACAAATTGTAGGCTCTCCATCTAAAGGTGTCATTAAAGTAGTCATCAAGAGAAAAAGGCCTTTTGTTACCACCAGATTCTGAAATGATACACATGGGCTGCATTATTTATTTAACTTGCATGTAACGATACCAACACTCCAAAATATGTGACGACCATTTTTTTTTGCGCATTTACAACTTCGTTGCTTAAATAAAGCAAACAAATAGGAAATGCGCAAACACAGAAAGAAGTCTGCTTTGAAGTAGCATCTGTAGCTGCTTTCTGAAAAGAAAGAAAAGAAAAGCGACTCACGGGCCGAGGCTCTAACTTACTGTTGTAAATAACTGCTGGAATGGTTATTAATGTGATGACGACAGCCGCCCCTATCACCCCCCACATCACCTTGTTACTGCAGCCCTGCGAAAGGTGACACAAAAGTGGCAGCCTATAAAAATCCTCTGAAAGCACACAACAAGATGCTGACGCTGCAGGCTCTCCTTTAGTAACTTATTAGTCCCACGGTGAGCTTCACACTGTCACAGTAAGTAGCCATGCTTTTACACAGATTTTCTTTGTTTCCCCCCCAGTACTGATGGTAAATCGATTACTGACCATGGTCCAGATGAAGTCGCCGTGAAGCTCTTGGTTTTTTAAAATATTCCTCAAAGGCAGCTGGCGTGAAGTTTACAGTCACTTCTTGGAACATGCAGCTTAGTTAACATAACCGTACGCTTGCAAAGGTAACTTTAAACTAATGCAGCCGCATGAGAAAACGGAGCTCCGTCCCGCTTTAGTCGAAGGTTTCCTTCTCTCCTCGCTGCATTTCTGAGACCAGTCGACAGAAATGCCTCCTCGAAGTCTGCTGCCCAACTTTGAAAGAGCGCACAAGTTGCTGGTATTAGGAAGTGGCTTTTTCACTATGGGCGTAAAGTATTCACGCAACAAAACAGGACAGCTGGAAAAGCAGGTTTTTTTTGTGTATCTACATCAATATACTTTAACCATGAAGTGTAAAAAAAATATTTACGTGGCTTTTCACTTAGCGTACACAATGAAGTAACTGTATTTTTTTTTAAATGTTGTTTATTTATTATTTAAATATGAGCATAAAGAGGAAAAATGGGATAAAAATGAGAAGGGCAGTCAGTTTTGTAATACTTTTGGATCAAACAAGCTTCCTGCTTGTGTATCCAGACAATGTGATCTAGCAGGTAATATATATGTTTGCGCAAACAAGCTTAAAAGAGGCTTTTAGGAATAGCAGTGCTGTCTCAATCGTAGTGACTCACTAACCTGTGGATTTAATGGAAAATCCACAGCACCTGTTTGTGTGCGTGTGTGACAGGTGGGCTCTGAGGGGCTATCACAGTCTCGGTGACTCCAATCTCATGAGACAGCCAGAGTTTGAAAGAGAAAAAAATATATATACTTTATTTTCTTGCTTTGCTTTTCCAGTTCATTTAATACCAGTGACAAACCCTTACATAGAAATTAATACACTGTAATCATGCATTATTTCAACAGTAAATCCCATCAAATGCGAACATAATTGAAGAGTAAAACCCTTATTCTGCAATTTTGCACAATTCACAATAATACTTTAACCATTAAAATGATGTAAAACATTCACACTTTTTCTTTACGAACACACTTCAGTCCCATCACCATTCATTTCTCCAGTTAACAAGTAAACATTCAAAGGAAACATAACATTCACTACTCTGCTAAGGTTATTAATCCTGTGTCGGCCATACGGCAACACAATAGAAATCAAGGCTTTCTCAGTCGCTGGTTATTCTACGTGGTTATAATTCACATTGTTTCGTCATCATCCGAGTTATCGGACATGGTCATGTTGATTGCATGTTCAGCGTAGTCGAAGGCAGAAAACTTGATGGGGACTTCATTCCACTTGGTGCATTTGCTAATCTTCTTTCCATTTAAATTCACCACAAAGTTTTTCACATCAAGGCAGGGGCACTCGATCCCCTTGTACATCATCATTGAACCCCATCTCTGTAACAGAATGCAACACAACATATAATGAGTATTTTATTCTCAATGCAGGCCTAACCAAGACTAAATAAAGGCTTGCTTTTGTGCCCTTTTGTCCTGTAATCTAAATTTGTGGTGAAACATGATCTCAAATTAAAGGGCTGCAGTCTTATGTCATATGACAGACTCACATTTCTCTTTGAACTAGCTTTATTGCTTACGACCAAGAGTCATAAATGTTCTACTTTTTTCTAATTATGCTTAAGCATCATGTATGTGCATATGCTGAACGACTCCTTGTTAATGCAGCAATGCTGTGTTTAGTTATCTACTAAATTGAACATTCTGAATAAGATTATCTTTTTAAGATTCACAAGAGAATTTCCAAATAATTGAAAAAGCTAAACTGAATCTACCTGTCCGCAGTTTTTACATGCAATGAAGCCGTTGGTCTCATAGTCGAGAAGACGCTCCTGAAGAGTAGTATTTTCTCTCTGAATGTAAAGTTTTCTGTAAAAAGATGCAGTAAAATTGATAATAATCACAGCACAACTACACGAGTGGAATACAGTTCAACACATACAAACGGTTAAGAACTGAATCGTAAACTGTACCTAAATTGTGGCGTCACATTGACTCTGTGCATGTTTTCGATGATCTGGATGTCGTCGCCCGTGCAGATTGGCTCGCTGCAGCTTCGGCAGCTAAACTTTACATTAGATGGGCTCTCGTTCTTTATGTCCTTCTGCTTCTTCTTTGTCATTCTTACTTTCTCTTCCATTATAGCCTGAAGCTGAAACTCAGTGATCTGATGAACAAACAAACAAAAAAAGTCTCAAAGCCATGTGGGTTTTCAATTTAACTGAGACTAAAAATTCTGAAGTAAACGTACTCTTTTTTCATAGGCTGCCTGATTTAAGGATTTAATTTTCTGAATGGCTTTGTTCATCATGTTCTTGCGGTATTCATTGACGCACTCCTTTTCAGCCACCCCGGAGTTCTTCACCTCGACCAGCGTGTAACTGCTGTCCTCGGCTCTTCCTCTGCCTTGGGCCTGAGAAGGGCGATTGTGAGTGAAGGGTAGGCAACCACGTTTGTTTTACACAGGCTAATATTCCTTCAATTACTGGGTATACCACATTCAATGCTCATTATTCAACTCATTACTGACCTGAATCATAGCGATCTCGTTTGTCACAAGGCCATATCGAATAACGAAATTGCAGGCTGGTATGTCCAAGCCTTCCTCGGCTACTGTGGTAGCAATCAGCAGGTTGACTTGACCGTTGCCAAATTTTTTCAACACATCCTTTTGCTCTGCCTGATTAAAACAGATTTATAAGAGAAGGTTAAGTGTAAGGCGCAAATAATTGTGCAGGAAAATAGAGAGAAATGTAGCACTCACCGAGGTCATTGGTTTAACAACACTCTGGTCTCCTCCTCCAATGACATATGCTGATTTCACTCCAATGTCAGCAAACTTGGGGTTTTCCTGTATCCACTGATTTAGAGCAATGGCGCTGCGTCGTGTTTTGATGAAAACAATCCCTCTGGCTTCATCCCGAGAGCTGAACTCGTGCAGGATTTTAGTTCTTAGTTTTGACAGGCTGTCATTTTCATACTCCGGATTCTTTGCTAGAGTTTCCAGCTCCTTCTTGTTGTCTGTCAGACACAGATTACAAAGAACTGAATTACACTTTTCTATCGCTGACATCAAAGATATGGTGTCTTTTTATGAGTTAAATATGAGGGTTTATACCTCTAGTAAGTACAGTGATAAGCAGCTTAGCTCAGCTAAACAACAGGACCGGAAATGTGGGAAGGGTTCAAATCTACCACAAAATTCACAGGTAGACTATAAATTTGTTTAAGTTGTGCCTGGTAGAAATCTGTAACGCATAGGGCTCAACTGCCAAACCATGAAGGTTCTCAAATTACCCTTTTAGGCTATCTCCACATATTCCAGAAGTAAAATGGCTAATTTTATAGGCAGTAATATAGAAAGTACAAAAATAATTTTGGTCTCTACAGCTTCTTTACCCCTGATGATGAAGGACACATTCATTTTTAGATATTGTTCTTGTTTAAATTGTACAAAGGCTTAAACTTTATTGCATTATTAGGAAATTGGATAACAAAAAGCTGCTATTTCTATGCTAAGAATCACTTTTTAGTTAATCTGAATGCCTTAACTGGAACTCCTGATAACAGTTTATTATTTTGGTGAGTCCTGGAACCTTTTTAATGCATGAGACTGGCACAGAAAATGAATAATGGCTCAATGTGTATCAATCATAATAAAAGACTGTTGAAGAGGTTTTGTGTTTTAAATTTTAATATAATTGCAGGCACATATTAACTAATATCTGTGCAGTCTTTGGCTGGATCTTGCTATCCAAGCTTGCATCCATTAGCTGATAACTTAGTACTTTACACTGTCGTTCAAATATGATCACATCAGCATCCAAAGTCAAATGACGGCAGCTATGATGCCAAACTCGGTGTTTCAAAATGGTAGACTAATGACCATTGGCTGATGTTGCGTGGCCATGTCTGTCTTTTATATACAGCCCAAATAATTTGTCTTTTTTGTTCTGAATGCTGGCAACCACTGCAGACTTCAAAATCCTTTTTGCTTTTCATTTGTTTTTAATAAATGCTAAACAAAAACAACACACTTTACCAATTAGACCGCTTCAGAGATGTTCATAGGTGGACCTTATTTTACGTGGACATTTTCCTGGCTAGCTAGATGGCAGTTTCACATCTATTAGCTAATCTAAGCCAAACAACAGCTTACCTCACATTTACACCCCCCCCCCCCCCCCCCCCAAAAAAAAACAAAACAAAAAAAGAAAATAAGATTTTCCAAATCTCAGATTATAAAGTCAACAACTACTTTTAATTTTCAGGCGAATGCTTAGTTTCACAATACCTTTAAACAGATTGAAGAGGAACCTCTCACTATCTGTGATTTGTATCTTATGCTCCTCCTCCGGGGCAGTTTTTTTCTTCATCTCCTCCTCGTAGTATTTGTTCAGGAAACTGAAGGCATCTTGCATGCGAATCGTGTTGCAGAGATTCAGGCTCTCGCTGTACTGTCGGAGGTGCTCTGCACAAACTCGTACTTTCTGATTTTCATCTTTTGCAGCTAAAATGGATCGAGACAAGTACTTTTAGACGCTACACACCATGGGAGGCTGAACAAACGATAACTAGCGAAAGATGAGCGTAAAAATCTGTTTTCACCTTGTCGTTCTTTTTGAACAACCCACTGTTCGTAATTCTGAGAGCCGAGGTCACAGGTGGGGGTCAGCTCGGCATGGTTGTGGATGGCGGTCATAATTTTCTTGATTACATCACCAAAGGGATCCTAAAAAGGATATTTAGTTTCACACACATGTAATCCTGCATTAACATCAGCTGGAGTCCCTCATATGAATTAGACTCAAAGAAAAGCTTAGCACAAAACCATGCCATGTTAAACAGCCATACCTCCCTCCTATCTTCAACAGAAACAACTATTTTTCTTTGCTCCTTTTTGAATTCCTCTTGGCGCCTTGTCATTATTCTGGAAGCGTCCAAGTTTGCACAGATCTGTGAAAAAATACAAAGATTTATAGTGTTAAAATTAATCCCACATCTTGATCTCATGATAGAGCGTATTTCTGCTTATTTTCTGCTGCAGTGGAAACTTTATGGCTGCCTTGTGTGCATGGTCAGTGTGGAACAGTGGAAAGAACTTGGCTGAATCAACAAGTTTCTCTATGACTGAAGCAGAAAGAACTGGAGCAGGATTCTGATTAAAAAAAGATGTTGTTCACTGTGACATGTGAGTTACTTGGTATGGACACAAAGAAGCGTGACTGATGACTAGTTTTCTTTCCCAGACTGTCAGATATATTAATCAGAAGCCTTAAAGACTATAGCTAACTTTAAATAATGACTAAATGTGCCAAGAATGAGTAGAGTAATATGCATGCAACACTTTTATCCACACAGGTGAAGACAGAGAAACAGTATTTACACGCAGTATGTGCTCCTCGGCTTTTTCCATTTTCGTGGCTCCCCCAACCCCTGGAGAGGCAGTCAGGCCCAGGATCTGAGGGAGGGGCACAGGCTCCTTCTGCTCCTTTACGAGCCTTTTGTTCTTGTGTTTCTGCTTCAGGTATCGCATCATTATGTGGTTGTAGACGCCTCCCTTCTGAGTGTGGTGACACTCATCTATTATAATGAGTGTCAGGTCTATATGTGCAAAAGACAAACACATAAATGTTGCTTTGTTTCAAAAATAACATGCACGTGTCCCAATTTCTGGCTGCCACATTACTGCCAAGAAACAAAAGTGCTCAAATCTTAAAAGACTGTAATTTTCTCGACCAGCAGAGCTAATTTTATCCCATTTATTTTGCTTGTTACGTAAACAGAGGTGATTTCCCTCACAGATGCCATCTCTCTCCCAAACCTACCCCCACACAAACCAGTACTTTTCTAGGAACCTTTGACACAGCAGTTTATGCCACACAATAACATATGTTGGAAAACTGTCTACTTCAAAGAACAAAAAACAAAAAAAACTTTATATAGTTTGGATTTTACAAAAGTGTAAGCAGGGTGAATTCTAATTATTCCCATGTACTAGTTTAAGCGATGCAATGAAAAATCCTCCCTGGAGGAAAAAGAGAATGGAGAGTGGCAGCTTGATGTATTTTGGGTGATAGAAGCTCTCATGTGAATTTGATGAGCCACACACTGATGGCTTGAACAGACGTGTGGCCTGGAAACCAGGAGGAAAAAAAAGTACATGCTTTCAGGCGTTTCAACAAACAGCATATGTTCCACTGAGGTGGCTATTCCACCTTGGACTTGTGAGTGCCAACAGGAGTAAGCAGCAGAGTCGGAAGACTTTGACAAGATGCTATCAGGGGAGATGCCGCTCTGTCCTTTGGGTGGCTTTCTATTCCAGAAGCTGTCAGAGTTTGAAGCTTAAGCCTGGATAGATTTTAGTTAAAGAGTGTGTTTTTTAAAAAAAAATATAAGGATAATGTATTCAATTTTGTGAAATTTTGTTGAAATATCATACCACTTAAGTTCACGCCCTCATCCTCTCCACTGTTAGCCCTCTCTAAGTAGTTTTCCAGAATCTGGGCAGTGCAGATGATGATGTCATTTTTCTTCACGATTTCTGTGAAAGAGATTTTGAGCTGGGAGTCTCCGCTGACTCGCTCCACTTTATATTTGTTCTTGAGAAAGGGCAGGAATTCTGCAGAGTAGTGCTGCTCAACAAGAGGAACCTGAGGGCATCAGAGCACATGAAACTTTCATGAAGTCAATGCCACAAAAGTCAAGAGATTTAACCGACAAAATTAGAAAAAGTCTTTACTGTTGTTTTTAGGATCAGAGAGCTCCTGATGATTTAAGTGTTTGTGCCAACATTAGTGAACCAGAACACATAAATATATGCTAGACTGTTTGGTTAAGGCATGGTCTCAAATTAGCTGTGCAGTAATTTAGGAGCTTCTGTTGATGTTGGTTTTTAGAGCAGAGAGAGTAAAGGCACCGGGGTTACTGTTCTGCTCTTTTTCACAAATCAAGAATCAAAAACTGTGATGATTTTCTATGTGGTTGCATTGTTTTCAAATACAACCACATAGTTTTACAGCTGGAAAACCTAAAACAGACCACATGAAGTATGTGCTGAAAAATAACAATGTTCAGGAGTGCTTAATGAGAAATGGACAGAAGTAGGTTAGCGTAATAGTGCAAACCCAGAAGTATTCTATACCAGACAGACATTGTAGTACCTTGTTCACCAAGACGATCACTTTTCTTGGTTTCCCTTCAGCCTTCCTTCTGTCCAGATGTTCTTTAGTAATATAAACTGCAACTCTGGTTTTACCACTTCCTGTGGGGAGACATACGATGATGTTTTTCCCCTCCAAGGCAGGTCCAGCGACTTCCATCTGATAATCTCGAAGAGTAATTTCTTTTTCTGGGCTTCTGGCAACTTCTAAGGCACTTCCATCTGCAAAGGAGAGCAGAGGTTCAGAATCACAAAACGTCTGTCTGTGTCAGCAACCCACAATTACAGACATGACCAACAGGAAATGCCTGCTTCTCTTTGTTTTTGTTCCTGGGTAAACAGAGAACATACACGTACACTGTACAGTACATCCATATCATGTAAGATGACCTAACTTTAAAACACTTCCAATAGTTAAACCACAAACAAAGGCACTGAGTAGAGCATGTAAATCATGTTTCAGTGTTACAAGAAAACATTGTGCTCTATAAATGATGTCACTGAGAGGCACTACTTAATGCAAACCATACAACACTAGGACTTAAAAGCAAATGCTTCTCTCTATATAGTGAGTGCTATTCGATATTTCACACCAGTCTACTAATCTAAAGGTGAAAGTGACAATAAAAAGGGATGGGTTGAGGCGGACTAACATCAAGCACTATGTTTTCTTATATATGTTTTTATAATAATCAGATTACTTAGAGAGAGACATTACAAGTCATTGCTATTTGCCTTATTTCCTCTACAAGTACAATAGACTTACTATGATCCACTTAGACTCCAAGTTGCTGGCAGGCTGTTACTTATTTGCTCTGTCTAGGCAGGGGATAATACATGGCTAAGACACCAGGAGCAATATGAATGTACCCCCTACTCTGCTCCCCTTTCCACTCAACTCTAAGTTCTTCTTCCCCCCCAGTGAGAGTTTAAACCCCCCAAATCTTATTTTCTTTCTCAGTGCAGACAATTTTTAATGACTTGGTATGCCAGAGGTTACAGTGTTGTTTCAAGCAACTTTATGCAAGCAAATGCAAGTCTCTAATGATTAGAAAAAAGAGCTTTAATTATATTAATAAGTAAACAGTGGTCCATGTGGCCTCCTGAACTTCTGAAAGCAGTTCCCATAGAATTATTCAAGAAATAAACATAGAGCTGTTTTCAGATTCATTAGGACTGAGTATGAGCTCTGCTCATTTTAGAAAACATTTAAAAAAACAATTCTGCTAGAGACTCGCCTTGCAGGAACAATCTTTCATGTAAACTACTCTGTTAAACTCATTTACTCGCAGGCTGCAGACATCTTTGGGGCCTTTCTACTACTGAAATAACCTGACTAAACTGCAAAAGAACTAATCTGATTCAACTCTTTTCTTCCTGCTTCGCTATTCAGGGTAGAGTATTCCAAGCAGAAATGTACTTATCCATCATATAAGCCAAACACTACAGAGCCACATGAATGTAACTTTTCCTTTACATTTCCTTATACTCCAGCATATGGTTTTCATTTGAACTGCTAGCTATGCGCTGTCCTCTTTGACCTCTGTGTAGTTCATCATGATGCACACATGGAATTTGTTTATTAGTGTGAAACTGGCAGGACAGAGTTAATGTTCCACTAATGTAACCACATGTTACAACAACATTTTTCCTTTACCGTACTTCATGTTGCCTTTAGGATACTCAGGATACTTTAGGGCAACTACAGCTGCACTGATCTTAGTTTGGTTATTGTGCATGACCTACTGAGGCAAAATAAAATATTTGTAATTACCAAAAACCCCTTTAAATACTTTAATTGCCTTAACAGGGTGAATAAAAGTGAACCCATCCCACCTGGCTGTGAGGGCTCCGAGTTGCTGGGCAGTTCACTGCTTGCATATAAGTCTGAAAGGACATAAACCAAAGTTTTAAAAAGTTGGTAGTTACAGAGTTAGCTGTAGTTTTAAGTGAGTAGCTACTGTTTTGTGCTGCTCTGTGTTTGCATCAGAGTTAATGATGAAGAGTTAGACTTATTTTGAGTAATTATGAACTAATCATTGCCTTCATACACGCACTGGCCTTTTTGTTAAGTACACCTTGCTAGTACACAGTCGGCCTCCTTTCGTCTTCAGAACTGACATAATTGGATTCAGTAAGATGCTGAAAACATTTCTCTGTGATTTTCCATATTAACATGATGATCATGTGGTCGCTGCAGATTTGTTGGCTGCAAATCCACGATGTGATTGAAACGCCCCACTCCGTCACATCCTAAAGGCGCTCTATTGGATTGAGATCTTGTGACTGTGGAAGCCATTTGAGGACGATGAACTCATTGTCACGTTTAAGAAAAAAAAATTGAGATGATTTGAGCTTTGTGACATACCACAGTATCCTGCTGGGAGCAACATGGGTACACTGTGGTCAAGAAGGGGTGGGATGGGATGCAGGCTGTGGCATTTAATCGATGCTCGTTGGTAGTAAGGGGCCCAAAGGGTGTCAAGAAAATATGCCCCAAAACATTATGCCACCAACACCAGCCTAAACCACTGGTACAGGTCAGGCCATGTGTGAGCCTGTGCAAACTGCAGTCTCAGTTTCCTGTTCTTATCTCTCAGGAATGACATCCGCCATGGTCTTCTGCTGCTGTGGCCCCTGTGCTCAACAAGGAGTTACAGTGGGGTGCTGTTGCCTCCTATCAGCAGTCTGGTAAACAAGGTATTTTCTCCCAGAAAGCTGCCACTTACTGGATATTTTTTGTCTTTTTCTGGCCATTCTCTGTGAACCCTAGAGATGGGTACATGGGAAATTCCCAGCACATCAGCAGATTCTGAAATAGTCAGAGCTGTCTGCCTGGCAGGACAGAGTTAATGTTCCACTAA
Source organism: Haplochromis burtoni (assembly GCF_018398535.1). Taxonomy (NCBI): domain Eukaryota; kingdom Metazoa; phylum Chordata; class Actinopteri; order Cichliformes; family Cichlidae; genus Haplochromis; species Haplochromis burtoni. The sequence goes on from NW_024582390.1 coordinate 2,518,709, forward strand.
TGTAACCACATGTTACAACAACATTTTTCCTTTACCATACTTCATGTTGCCTTTAGGATACTCAGGATACTTTAGGGCAACTACAGCTGCACTGATCTTAGTTTGGTTATTGTGCATGACCTACTGAAGCAAATAAAATATTTGTAATTACCAAAAAACCCCTTTAAATACTTTAATTGCCTTAACAGGGTGAATAAAAGTGAACCCATCCCACCTGGCTGTGAGGGCTCCGAGTTGCTGGACAGTTCATTGCCTGCATACAAGTCTGAAAGGACATAAACCAAAGTTAAAAAATAGGTAGTTACAGTGTTAGCTGAGGTTTTAAGTAAACTGAATTTTGTTTGTATTCCTTCAACCTTTTACATATTTCCGTATACGCATTAAAAGTTTAAATTTCTAGTAAAGAAATGTTAGATATATGTTAGATTAACAGTAAGAATGACACGTGTGAGAGCACTTCCTCAGCTCTCCTTAATGCTGACATTAAACAGACATGCTTTGTGTGACCTGTGGATTGATCCATAGGCTGTTCGTTCACGGTGATCTCCATGGATTCAGTGCCATCACAACTTTCAGCTGATGTTGGACTCTCCCTTGTAGCTATAGGTTTGTCTTTCAGTGATGGTTTCTTATCTGATCCTAAGAAATGTAAAAAAGGAACATTTTAGAAATGAGGAGTAACAATTTACCAGGTAACACTTTATAATACAGTACATCAATATTTGCATAAAGACAGATGTTTCACTTTACTTGAGTAGGTAAACAGTAATGGCAAACCAGTCCCTGAGTATTAAGGAATTACCTTACAACTATTAAATCTGACATTTCACTTTACTTAAACCGACAGAGAAATAGAAGGTACTGGTGAAAATACTGAGAAGAAAACAACTGATCAGAAATTAAATATGATGTTTTGTTTTGCTTTGTTAGTAATGGTAAAGTAATTTTGCAGTAAGAAGGAACTACTGAGTAATTACTTAGTGTGATGCATGAGGCAACAGGAAAATAGTAACTAATGGTGAAGTAATTATTAATAAATGAGTAGCTACTGTTTTGTGCTGCTCTGTGTTTGCATCAGAGTTAATGATGAAGAGTTAGACTTATTTTGAGTAATTATGAACTAATCATTGCCTTCATACACACACTGGCCTTTTTGTTAAGTACACCTTGCTAGTACACAGTCGGCCTCCTTTCGTCTTCAGAACTGACATAATTGGATTCAGTAAGATGCTGAAAACATTTCTCTGTGATTTTCCATATTAACATGATGATCATGTGGTCGCTGCAGATTTGTTGGCTGCAAATCCACGATGTGATTGAAACGCCCCACTCCGTCACATCCTAAAGGCGCTCTATTGGATTGAGATCTTGTGACTGTGGAAGCCATTTGAGGACGATGAACTCATTGTCACGTTTAAGAAAAAAAAATTGAGATGATTTGAGCTTTGTGACATACCACAGTATCCTGCTGGGAGCAACATGGGTACACTATGGTCAAGAAGGGGTGGGATGGGATGCAGGCTGTGGCATTTAATCGATGCTCGTTGGTAGTAAGGGGCCCAAAGGGTGTCAAGAAAATATGCCCCAAACCATTATGCCACCAACACCAGCCTAAACCACTGGTACAGGTCAGGCCATGTGTGAGCCTGTGCAAACTGCAGTCTCAGTTTCCTGTTCTTATCTCACAGGAATGACATCCGCCATGGTCTTCTGCTGCTGTGGCCCCTGTGCTCAACAAGGAGTTACAGTGAGGTGCTGTTGCCACCTATCAGCAGTCTGGAAAACAAGGTATTTTCTCCCAGAAAGCTGCCACTTACTGGATATTTCTTTTGTCTTTTTCTGGCCATTCTCTGTGAACCCTAGAGATGGTTACATGGGAAATTCCCAGCACATCAGCAGACTGTGAAATAGTCAGAGCTGTCTGTCTGGCACTAACAGCTATGACACACTCAAAGCTATTGAGATTACTTTCCTCATTCTGATGCTCGTTTTGAAGCAGGTTATATTAACCATGTCATGAGCTGCTGCCATGTGACTGGCCAACACGATATTTGCATTAATGGGGAGTTAAACAGGTATACCTAATAAAGTGGCCAGTGAGCGTATATACTAATGCCTTCTAGAATGTTTTAAGTTAATGATGATTATCTTTTTCCATAAATATGGTTATTCCAGGATTATTTGAGGTTATTTGGATAACTGTTTAGTTAAAATGATAACTTGTTATTTTCCTTTGTTACACTAGTCTACACCAAGAACATGGCTTTAAATGTAATAAAGACTATAACTAAAACTCTTAATCATAATTAATCATCCCAATTTTAATTAGTGGGATTGTTGCAAAGCAATGATCACAGTATATTTACTAATGCAGTTGGATTAAAGATACTGAATTCCTTCTGTAGTTGTAATCACTTATGTGCACATGTTTTATACAATCTGTCTATATCTCACCACTGAGACTTCTGTGTTCCAAACTTCCCTGATAGTATTTGGTGTATTGGGTGTGTGTCTTCCAGCGTAGTTCAGTTACCTTCGTTGCCAGTCAACTCATTATAGAGCACATGGTGTTCAGTGTCTTTAAGAACTTGAAGAAATGTTGAATACCATCCTGGTGGACATTTGATAATTCTTCTTAAAAGTTCCCTTGCGCCACTCCTGGATCCCCTGTTGACTATTTCAGCCATAATCTAGATGACAAGTGTAATGAATAAAGTCAGTTTGCTAAGCAATCAGAGAAAGGCATTGCCACCAAAAGGATGAGCGGCCTACATTTGTCTGCCATCTAGTGGTCAAAGACAGAAAAGACATGTTTTGGGAAACAGTTGGAAGAAAAGGTAAATACTGAAGCTATACTGATACTTTCGAGGTTTTTCACACCAGTGAAATTAATGTGAATACACACAGTGAACCTTTGACACTTGAATATTTTCTCTCTTACCACCAAAGCTCATGTGCTAAGCAGCATGCAGGTAAAGCAGTAGTAGTTTTGAAAGGTTGGTTGCACTATAATGTACTTACTCTGTCGCGCTCATCTATGGTGAGCAGTCTTTTACTGAAACAGTGTGCACACACTGTTTCTGTAGCCATGTCTGCAAGGCTGGGAATAAGTAAGTGAATAAATCGGACACAGTTTTCATTCTCTGCCTCAGCTTCGGGAGTTGGGAGATTTAACTGCATGTAGTCAGCTGCGAATTTACAGCCCCCGGTATTCAGTGCGTCAACGAACGCAGTGAACCATCCGGGAGTATGTGGCTTCTGAACTACTGCGTTAATAAGGTAGTCCGCAGCCGAAATATCACCATCGTTTCTGGCCTTCTGCCTGATCCGTTCCTTTTTCTCGTTTTCGATAAAGTCTATAAGATCCAGGACCCGATCCACCACAATAAGCTCCTTCAGCCTCGGCCTCAAGCAGTCGATCAGGCACTCGCGCATTTCGTCCGTTTCAGACTCCATCGGTACTCACTTAACCGATAACAGATCACTAAACTGGCTCCTGCGTTGCCAAAAACTACATTCACAGCAAACGCGATGATTCACGGTGCCTTTATCGAGGAAAATGGAGCTCTTTCACTTTCGTTTCTCCCAAGCAGTCAACATTTAAAACGGCCACTGGGTGTCACTAACGGACCACAGTAGTTCCAATAGATCAGAAAGTGACCTAAATTGACTTTTTGTAAATCGTTTATCGTACACAGTATTATTGTAACATTATTGTAGTGAACTTTCTGCATTGGCGACCATAGCAACACCTTTCTAGTACTATTGCCTGGTAGGCCAAAATCTGACCTTATATAATTCAAACTTTGAAGCACAGAGACCAGAAAAGAAAGGGAAAACGAATATTTCAAAAGCGAAAACTTCCAAGCAACTCATCTCTACGTCACGAGTTATTTTGGTCCATCCCCGGTTTCTTTTCTCCACCCTGAAAACTCTGTTATTGTTCTTTAATGTAGCGATAGAGCCAGCCAGCCAGTTGTGCCAAAACGTGATCGTCTTGTTTGCCTATACTATGAAATATATGTCAAAAATATCGATATCAGAGAGAATATTTCTGTCACGAGGTAGAAGCTACAATCAGTTTTTGGCGAAACAACGTTTATATATCACTTAGTTATCAATGTAAAACGCTCACTGACGTTAAAAATGCATTTTTAAAGAGAGACAAGGGGGTTACAGAAATTTCAACAAACATAACACAGTTACATTTAAATAATATTTCTATAAATATATTTTAAGTGGTCAAAACGAGTAGATGGATTACAATGTAGTATGCAAAAAAGCGCAAAAGTCTCCTAGGCAATATTCTTCAGGAATAGTTTTCCAGGCTTCATGAAGGACATTCACAACATTGATTCTTTGGATATTGGCCGCCTTTTGTTCTGTTCTCTGTCAAGATGATCTCACATTGCGTCAATAACGTTGAGGTCGGGGCTCTGAGGAAGCCAATCAATACCTGATAGTGTTCCATTATGGGTTTTTTCTATGCAGGTATGTTATTACTTTACTGGCTGTGTGTTGTGATGTTGAAAAATGAAGCCAACTAGATGTTTTCCAGATGATATTGCCTGGTAGGTCAAAATCTGACCTTACTTTTTTCTGTCTTCAAATTACATTAATTTTGACAAGATTTCCACCACTGGGTGAGGTGAAGGCCCAAGTCTTTGGGTCTTATACAGGTGGGTGTTGACACTCACTATTATACATATTGGGAATGATTTGAACCAATTGCCAAAAACCTCTGGTCCTGTTCTAATTTACCATACCTTTATCCTTTTCCTCTTCATAAAGAATAGCTTATTGGCAGCCACCCATCTGATTCATGTCCTGGGTCAGATCTTTGCTTTTTTTCTTATTTACTTTCAAAAACTCACCCATCAAATGCTCATCGTTCATATGCTGTAGATAGTTTTTAGGCCTGGCTTCTTCTTTTATCCTCCACTTGTCAAGTTTCTTAAGATTTTTTTTAAGAAGACACCAAACATCATGCAAAGATGTGTCAGGATTTCAGCTTTTAGCTCTGTGCAAATCACTTTCTTGGTGCAAAAACACTACTTTATGGCAAACTGTCTTATATAACTGTGTGATATTGTACTTGATTGATTCATAGGTCAGTGTTAAGTGACACACACACACACACACACACACACACACACACACACACACACACACACACACACCAAAAACAAAACAAATTCCTGTGAAAATGGTCAGCTACAAGGACTGAACTGAAAATGAATGAAAAAGCAATCAATGTCCAAACTACTGGTCAAGATTGTTTTTTTAAAAAAGGAAAGTCATGGCTCCTAAGAGCAACAATATAAAGAAATGCATTGTACGTTTGGCAGATGCTCATTAAAAACAAACAACTGCAACAAAGTATTTGACATACTGTGAAATAATCACTCACCTTCCTCAAGGACCCACAATCCTCCTGGAACACTTCATAATTCATAGTATATGTTCTACTTTCAGTTATGTACACAGCAACTGTAAACACATATACGGACTGAATAACAGAAAGCCAGCGACACAACTCCAACTGTGCGTTTTTATTTATTGCTCCCACAGTTTCAAAACTAACATATGCACTACTGTATGTTCTATAGAATACTCAATGTAATTTATTCAGTAAAAAACAAAAAAACATTTCTGGCAATGGGATGTATTTATTTCCTACAAATGTCTAACAACAACAACCTTCATTGCCAACAGAAAAAAAAACTGTACAGGGACTATATAATTCATTATGTATGGTTATTTATACATAAAGATGCTGTCTTAGCATTTGGATTTGTCATATAGGCACAAGATACTCTCTGGGGTCTGTTTATGCACAAGTACTATGTGTCCTTGTGTCCCGCAGTGCCCCTTCCTCTTCTCCCCCCAACACCTCATCCGAGTAAAGTATGCTGACATCATTTTATATTGTAATGTGCTACTTTGGGCTGACAGGCAGTGCAAAACGGTAAGCCTATAGAGACTCAAAAAAATGCATGCTTTGTAGATCCATATGAAAATAAATAAATAAATAACTACAAAACTAATAAGAATTCCCCATAGGCTGCAATAGTATATGTTATATTTCATAGGTAAGTTTTCCCAAACCCTTTAAATCTCAAACCATGATGCACTCATTTAAGTGGCCACTTTCACATTTTTCCCATACAACATAATGTTGACTTAAAAGGAACTCAGATTATTTCAACTCGTGTGATCTCATATCACGGTGTTAAAAAAAACACATGGCATAGTTCCCTATTTAGCCAACCAAAACAGGAAAAACATGCTGTTGGCTGTAAGCAACAACTACAATCAAATGCCACATGGCCCGTAAGTGTTCTTCTGTTCTCCAACAAAGACTGATGGAGCTTATCAGACACTTCGGATGCAGGTGGCTGGCAGATGTGCGCGAGCTGGTCGTTATGGACCATGTTTACGTGTGTGACTATTAAACTGACTAAACCCAAGACTAAACAGTCTTGGGTAACGAAAAGAAAGGGGGGCTGTATTATTTCACCGTCGACCTGAAAACAGTTGAACAAAATACGCGCTGTAATATCTAGACATTAAGACCAAGACTGTTCCAACAATGTGTCACTTTTTTAATTCGCAAACGTTTTTTAAATAACAATCAAATTGCTGTTAATCTTAATATAATCAGGTATGCACATCTTCATAGTCAGAGTTCCTTTAACACTTTTGAATAATTATATTGTAAGAGAAAAATGAGAAAGTAAGTTATAAGACACAAAACATTTGATATGATTTTTTTCTATTTCTTTTCTAAATGTAGAAATGTCTATATCATACTTCTCCAAACGGCGAAAAAAACCCCTCAAATCTGCATGTTATATTTTTCCAGATAAGTATGTATAGTGTATTCTGTTGGCTTAACATTGTACACCAGGTGCACATTAGTCATTGCAGTAATAAAGCACATTGTTTATAGAAGAAAACCATAGTCTTTTTTTTTTTTATACTGTACAGTATATTGCAGTGCAATTGTCCATAACCCCTGAGTCACACTTCAGAGAAGACAGGCATACAACATACATCAGAAAACTCTTATTTGTAATAATGCTGTATTCCACTAATGGCTACAGAAGACTTATATTTCTTTCATATACAGACTCATTACTCCTAAAGCCTGGAATGTTTTTATGTGCCCACACAGACTTTACACTCTAAACGGGCTCTAACATTAATGACCAGGCTCATCCGTGACTGTTGCATCATGTAAGATAATCTCCACTGTACTCAGTGCCTCAGCGTCAGGTGCTAGGAACTGCATTCTGCAAATGGAGAAAGAAAAGCTGTGCCGTCATTTTTCTGTTGTGAAAAAGCCACCTCCTCACGTTTCCGGTGCTCACGTGTTTTGATAGCAGTGCAGGTACCTATGACTCGCTCACATCTTTGTTTCCAAGTCTCAGGTTGGACAGGTTAACTGCCTAAACAAACATGTCTGTATTCAGCTGCTGCCAGCCAGCCTTGGTAACAGTAATGGGTTGGCTCCTTTCAGCGTTCACAATATTTTAGTTGAGGCTTTCATGTGTTCTTGTCTGCTGCTCTGAAGTATAACAAGCAACAATGATCACTTGCATTGAACTTTGGCAGAGAGTAATACAGTTGCGGCTCTCTGTTGACACCCAGCGTCTGGAGAGATAACCTTTCCCTCTTCAGACTACAGGCATGAAAGGATTGAAAAAAGGCTCGATGGGGTTGTTGGCAAATTCTTGTGTAAAGACTTTTAATTTGCTTGGCAGTGTGTGTTAGTCCTGGCTTTCTACAGCCTCCGCTCTCTGTGGATTCTGCACTTGAGTACTGGTAGTATGTTAGTTAGCTTAAAACTAGCACCTTATCCACCAGATGACCCACTTTTGTCACTTTTAAATGACTCACACCTATTGCTCATAAGATGTTATGAAATGCTAGTACAGTAAGTAGTCGTGGTGCCACCATCACCTTCAACTTGTTTTTTGAGAGTATATTTTTTCCACAAGTTCCTCTATTTTTTGTATCTTTCTTAATACTTTCCATGAATGTTCATCATCCACAGACCCCTCACTGAGGAACAGCTGGCTGCTGTTATGCACCGCACCTCCTGGTGTTTTTGGCAATTCTGCTGCAGAACCTGGTGAGTTATTGTATCCACTGTGGGGAGGTGGAGATGCCAGTCTTTCCCTGGTTTTGCAGATACCAGCAGGAGGAACCCTATTTGTCTGATGACTGGAGCCTGTCTACTGTGAGGTAGGTCAGTCGGCTCTTCTTGCTTACACTTGGAGCTAGTGTCACTATCCACACCTTCGATTTTACCCAAGCCACATAACCCATGCTAGTGTGACCAACTGTGTGGGAACATAAAATGCTGCAATAGTGTGTCTGCAAAAACCACAAAGTCCGTTAACTAGAAAAGCATTTGCAAAACACATTGGTTGTGTATTTCTATCACAACCTAGTGGAGACCAGCATTCTTGCAGAGTAAGAAGAATTTAATTAAAAATGCTGAAATGCTGTCCTCATGGGTTAAATAGGTGCATCAAGATTAAGTGGGCATCACCATGTAAGTTTAAAGAGCAAAAATGAATGAGGATGATGATGATTATGGATTCAATCCTGTTTTGACAGAACTACTGTTAAAATATGTAACTATTGTTACATATTATACTGGCAGCTGCAGGAATAGTTTCTTAATTCCGTGTCAACCACGTAAAACAGTGTTTTGTCTTCATGCACAATGTAAGAACATCTCATTTCTAATACCAAGCCACAGATGACTGTGCCAGCATGCTGATAAAAGAAACTGCTACTTAGTAATTACAGCATTACAACCTCAATATTAGAATACCGTGCTGCAGAAAAGATTTATGGCCTTGGAGACTCTTGGTCTGAGGCAGGTTTATGGAGTCCAGTGGCATTGAGGTTGGAGTCTGAAGGTGACATGGAAGAAGAGGAAGCAGAGTTTTCAGGTGGAAGAAGGATCAGTGCTGACTGTTGATGCCCTGTGGATGGTTGTTGATGCTGTTGTGCCTCTGTATGTCTCTGCACAAGAAATTCTTTAAGGCTGTCCTCAGTGGGTGCATTCACACTGGCCAAGCTCAACACAGAGTCTTTAGATTCCTGAATGGTGCTCCCTAGTTTTTGGTTGGGGGCCTAAAAAAACAGTTTTTGACAATAATAAGATCTTAGTTGCCTGTGCTGGGGTAAATAATCTCATTATATATATACATTTAATATCCTGTTTCAGATGTGAAATTATATTTACCCTTAAAACACAACTGTATTTGTAGAAAACAAACAAACCAACACGTTTTTAGATGTGACATTTAGTTTAACAGTATGAAAAAGTGAAGGGAAAGGTCTCAATGTGTACATAAGTGGAAAATAAATGCTCTATGTAAAATTATGTCTACCAACTAAAGTGATGGCATCCTTACTTGAGTTCCTGCAGAGCTAAAGAAATGGCTTGCATTCAGAGCAGCCGGCTGAACCTTCACTGCAGATCTGTGATAGTCTGGATTAGCAGTCACAGTGCTGTAGGCAGGCGGTCCCAGAGTTGGTTGCCTCTGCAGCAGCTGCAGGATGGCCTGCATATCAGATAACAGCTGAGATTCTAGCCTAAAAAAAAAAAGGAGTGATGAGCAAAAACAGACAGATATACTGTATAATATTAGCAAAAGATAAGTATGAAAAGAAAGAGTATTTACGTAACTCGGACAGTGTGAACCTAACTGTGCGTGACAATGGCTGAAAGCACACTCAGATGTGCTTCACTGAGCACTAGATGGAGCCGTTGCTCTGGACAAAATTAAGAGACGGCAACGGTGTGGAAACATTCTGTCAAAGCAATAGATGAAAGACATTGCCCCTGCTAGGAGCGATAATGAGCTTTGTGTGGGACATGTGAATTCTGCATTTACTGTGCAAATAACTATTATACTCATCTGGTAAATCTAATTAAGTCTAGATTTGATCAAAGTTCTATATTTAGGACTTAAGGCAAAAACCCCCAAACCCAACGTGTATTCCATCTAATGCACAAAGACACTGTCAGCCTTTTTGTTTTCCTCATTTAATATGCTGTGGCTCATGAGACACTAAGTAAAAGCAGCCACACAGTATTTTTCAGCGTACCAAACAATATTTTTCTTGGCTATTTACATAGATGTGTAAAAGAGAAAGGCCACACCGACATTTTTTTCCTGCCACATATGCTTTCAGACTAGTCAAAGCCACAGAAACACCAAAATGACAGAGAAGTGCTGCTCATCCTGCAGCCAGCCAGCATTAAAAAAACAAGGTCAGGTATAGTGCAGTGGATAAAATGCCTTATTTGTGCTTAATAAAATGAGCTTGCCCAGTATTTCAGGCACCCTGATGCGATCTTTCGTTCTCTGTGATAATTCCAGCTAAAAATACCATCTGCTGTTCATTTGCGTGTCCGTTTCAGGTGGCTGCTGACTGCAGGTGTGATTCTGAAACTACTGCCAAAGATGTGTTTCTACATTCCAGGAATGACAAAAATAAAATCTATTCATTTTAGGGAAGGTAAAGTACAACGTAGCTGCTAGAAATCAATCTCACCATTTTGTTTCTATCATTATAAATTGTTTCAGGCACATTTTTTTCTGAGCGCTGCTTTGCCATATAAAGACTTTAGTACCAGGTCATTCTCAAGTTTGATTTGCGCCGGTCCTACAATGTTGCATCCTGCTTCCATTAGATCCAACCTCCCACTCCAAGTCCGACAATGACTTCTGCCAGCTAGTTGCCGTCCTCCACCTACTCCTTCACATTTGGTGTAGCCTACTTTTAGCAGTGTGGGAGGTGACATCTTAAAAGAATAAAGCACTGCCTTATCATTTACTGAAATTAATAATAGCATTTATCTGAAAATGCAATGATAAATAAGAATAGTGACAAATATACCTATGCTGTCGCCACAGAACATACCAGAAAATGCTCTAGAGAAGTCCAGTTGCAAAAGACTACCCGAATATTTTTGTGCACAGTGAAAATCCATCATACATTCAATATCCGCTCAAATTAGACAATGCAATTGATAGATAAATCCATTCTTTCTGTTTTTAAGAACTACTATTAATGTTATATATGTAGACTTGAAGACAGTAGAAAAAATAACAACCAATTGAACAAACAGACAAATACATAAACACATAATGCCTCTAGATAAGGCTGCTTCTCTCCCAAATCAGTTTTTTTTTTCTTTTTTTTAAAATGACATCAGAAACAGCAGTATGCGACATTACGTGATGGCAGAGCTTCAGTTCATCCTTTGTCATTTTTTTTTTTTTTTTAAAAATAGGACAGGGGGAATGAATGAGAGAAAGAGGGGGAGAGAAAGAAAGAAAACCAAAGGGGAGAAGAGACGGTGAGAAGGGGGGGGGGAGAAAAAAAAAACAACAACAAACTCCTGGGTCCCAAATCAGTTTTACAGAATGTTTTGAAAAAATGGAAAAGGCTCCATTTAAAGCCACCATGAGTCACAAGTGAAAATTTGTGACTTTTATGGCGCGCTCGGTTGCTGTAATGTCAGACGTTACATCAGCAGTAGCTATGGTTTACAAATGAGATTTAGATGTTGAATGGAGAAAGTGAGGGGAACAGAGAGGAGCCTTTACCCTGCACTTAAAACTGGAAAAAATATTCCACTCTGCTCCTTCTGAGTCATTTTAAGTGAAATGTTCACTCATATGACTCCATGCATTTTTAATGGGCAGACTGTTGAATCTACCAGTTCAACTGCTGGGTAACAAAAATAACTAATCAGCAAATTACACAGCAGCAACTCAATGCATTTAGTCATGCAGACATGGTCAGGTTGACCGGCTGAAGTTCAAACTGAGCGGTTGGGGAAAAAAGGTGGTTTAAGGGACTTTGAACATGGTATGGTTGTTGGTGACAGATGGGCTGCTGGTATTTCAGAATTTCTACTAATCTACTGACATTTTCTCACACAACCATCGCTTTACAGAGACTGGTATGAAAAAGAGAAAATATCCAGTGAGCAGCACTTCTCTAGATGGAAATGCCAGAGTTCAGAGGAGAATCGCCTGGCTGCTTTGAGCTGATAGGATGGCAACAGAGACTCAAATAACCACTCACTATAGCCAAAAGAGTATCTCTGAATGAGAACCGTGTTGAACCTTGAAACAGATGAGTTACAAGAGCTGAAGACCAGATCATGTGCCATTCCTGTCAGATAAAGACAGGGAACTGAAGCCTCAATTCACATAGGTTCATCAAAATTTGACAACAGAAGATCAGAAAAATGTTGCTTGATCTAACAAGTGTCGATTTCTGTAGCAACAACTGGATGGTTGGGTCAGAATTTGGCATAAACATGAAAGCATTGATCCATCCTGTGTTGTATAAATGTTTCAGGTTGCTGGTGGTGTAATGGTGTGGGAGATATGTGGAGCAACTGAGTGCTATCATGTCAACATAGGCCAAAAAAGACAACTTCAGTAAAGGAATGCCCCTGGATAAATGTAAAAAATGTAATCCTATTTTCTTCAGAACAAGTAGAGTTCCAACTTTAACTTCAAAGTTAACCTAAACTTTTCACATTAAAATTAAAGGAGAGAAGTTTTAACATCATTTACTTAAGTAAATTTAGACAATAATCTAGAAATACCGTCCAAAACAGCAACTCTTTGCACCATCTGATAAGATGCTGCACTGTTTCCAAACAGAGATGTGCTAAGCGCAACTGGTAAGTTTAAATGAGAAGAGAAATTTCTGCAATTTCATGTGGTGCCACACGTGAGCTGTGTGGCTGAAATGGCAAACCATTGGTAAAAGAAAAAGGGTTAGTCAAAAAAAAAAGAAGAAAAAAAAACAAGCACTGTTATTCACACTAGAAAAGTTCACATTTTCGGGTAATTCCTAGTTTATGACAGCAAAGTGAAGCTCAACCATCTGCATGCTGACTCTAAAAATATGTACCTGTTTAAATGGTCCTGAAGCTGACCTAAGCGTTGTTCCACCTCTCCATATGTGATTTCACTGGCAGAATTATCATCCTCTCTCAGGTCCTGGAACTGCGCTGACTCATCCAGGTAGTCTGTAGGCTTCTTACAGGCCCATTTATCACAGCACAGATCTGGAGGACCAAACCAACATGCATGATTTACATCCTCACTTGCAGGTCAGAGCAACGTCATCACTAAACATTACTAAAATAGAATATAATTAATCTCTACAGCAAAGCTGTGTGTAGATCCTTTGTTGTAATTTATCACACTGCTATACCAGGAGAATTATTATATCGGTGTTTTCCAGTTGCAAACTAACCCTGTTGTTATCTCTGTTTGGCACATGGTAGTATTTAACCTGCTGTCCAGTGATATGTGTGGAGCCTCTTTTGTTGTTTTAAACAGAGGGGTGGTTAATTCGGTGATTAAGTTATCTCACTGAACAGACTGTGCAGGTGGCTTTGCACTAATACAATGAGTTGCATAGATTCGTTTAGAGTTTGGGCTGAGGGTGCATTGACAGTCGTTCTCTCGGTTCGACTTTGTATCACGTAGAACCCCAGCTCCAAAACAGTTGGGATACTGGGTACATTTTAACTGGGTAAATTTCTTTTCTTTTCAATAAAACATAGAAAATCAGGTCATTTTAAATTTGATTATAGCACATATAAACAACAGCACATGGCCTATTGAATCATGCCATTATTTATTTAAAAAAAAAGAAAAGAAGAAGCCAAAATATAGAAATGGTGTGTGGAAAAACCAAGTATATCCCATGATTCAGCACTTTTACAGCAGCAGTAACGTAAAGTAATTTGAAGTAATTGTTTTCTGTATGACCTTATCAGTCTCTCATATCATTGCGGGGTGGGTTCACACTTGACTCTAGAATACTTTGGTATGCAGAGGAGTTTAAATGACTGCAAGATACTCAGGTCCTGTGGCTGCAAAATAAGCCTAAATCCTCACCTTCCCACCCTCGATTTGGCAGTTGGTAATACACTGTGTTTGGTTTTCACCAAATGTGGTGTTGTGCATTGTGATCTGGTTTAAATGATGGTTTGTTTACAAGAAACTCTACAAACTTAACCTTGCAATTTACAATTTCTCTGATTTACTAGTGTGTCCACTCCTGGAATGACTGGCAACTGTCTTGAATGTTTACCACTTATGAATAATCTTTGTCACTGTAGAATGATGGACGTAAAGTATTTTGGAAATGGCTTTATTACCCCTTTCAGACTAATAAACTGCAGCAATTGGTTCTGAGACCACTGCTGATGTCTTCCCTCCTCAGTATTTTGTTAATGCACACCTGAATGCTCCAGCTGAGCAGTTGCTGCTTTTGGTCCCAAAGTCACGGCTATGGCCAAGCGTTCTCTGTTGCAGCGCCACTGCTTTGGAATAACCTTCCTCTCCATATTAGACAGGCTACATCAGTGCCAGTTTTTAAGTCTTTATTAAAAAACTATTTTTATTCTCTGGCTTTTAACTCTGTGGATAACTGATATTTTTTTTAATGTTCTTTTTTATTGCTATGTCTGGTTTTATTACTATGTACATATTAGTATTGTACAGCACTTTGGTCTACCAGGTGTGTTTTTAAAGTGCTATATAAATAAATAAATGATGATGATGATGATGAAATGAGCAAACTGTCAAAAGTTATTTTCTACAGAGATAACTTGCACGGGCTGATGATTTTTTGTCTGAAGGACTACAGTTGCATGCTGTTCCTTTGCCACCTGCACTTATAAAATTGTCTTCAAAAGAATATTAAATGTAGAATAATTTGTGGATGGAATCATATCAATAGTGATCTACAGCATGTAAGGCATTTGTCTGGATACTGGACTAGAAAAAAAAAATTAAGAAAAACTGCAAGACCCTGCAGCTCTTCATATGCATGTCTGCAAGGGAGAATAATGCAGTCTTAAATCTATGATTTTTGAGACAGATGACATCCTGTCTCTTAGAATTATAATCAGCTGAGCAGCATTTTGGCAGAAGGCAACCTAAATATTTAAATTCCCAAGGTTTTGCTCAAAGCAACTCTAGAAGCCTGGGAACATCCCAACACTCTCCACACAACCAGTCACCCTCTTAGAGTTGCTAATGCAGCGTCAAAGACATTGTCCCTCAGTGTCTTCCCACCACTCACATTAGTGTTTGTCCTACAAATATTCATCACGATTTGCAACACTGCTTTGAAAGTCCTTGCCAAAAAAGCTACGATTTTATTCACCAGATACTTACAATTCATCTGTAAGACAAGATCTGTTACCTTCAAAAGGTGGTTTTCTGTCCAAGCTGTCTCTGACAATAACATCTGAGTCTAGGCCTGGAACTGTGAGTGAAGAGCGACCCAGAACTACTGAAGATCTCTTTAGGCACGAGTTAGACTCTCTCTCCCTTTGAACTTCTTTAACCATTTCTTTGCTTTCCCCTGTAGAATGGCAATCAGCAGGAGTCAGTGGAATAACACCATATCCCATAGAGGACAGACTTTTGCATATCGGAGCACCATCCATGAATAATAACAAAGAAAAAACTTTGCAGCCACAAAGCATGCTTGACAAGGTTCTCCTGTATGTTTCTACTGACCTTTAGACAGATCTGCTGTGAAAGAGATTCTTCTTTTCACATTTTTATTGTCCTCACCATCTGAATCACTTTCTTTGACACTACAGGGCTGCAAAATTAAAACACTTCAATCAGAAAATGTGTCAGTTACCAAGAATAAACAAAAAAACATAATTTAGGCAAATTACAATATGAATACTTGTTATCAAAACACCCATTAAACACATAGGTCCAAAAAGTTCTTACATTATCTGCCTTAGTGGAGTCATCTCTGAGGTTGAAAGTAAGCTCCAGGTTGTTGAAGAAGTGATCTGCAAACTCCGGGTACATGTCTAGCACCTCCAGCAAATCTTCTCGCTGAATGGTGCTCAGGTCACAGTAACTCAGAGCCCGCACATCAGCGTTAGACTTTCCAGGCTTGGCATAGAGATGGATCATTTCTCCAAATATGTCATTTTTACCTGGAGGTGACAAACACACAAACAACAGGTAATCTTGACAGTTTTAGTGGGAAGATGTAAAAATGCTGACTTGAGCTACAGTGAGTTCCAAAAAAAGGCATGACGCAGGCATAAATCTCTGCTGCGATTACAATAGGAATTTATTTATCACTCTGATTTCACTAAGGGGCGCAGACGTGTTTGTTTTTGTGGATAATCAAAATCAGACAGCCTCTAATTTCTGTGTAGATGGTCTCCCAGGGCCTGCACATCAGTTGTCTTTCTAGCTTTGATCCATTATTTATGTTGAGGAGTAACTACTAACACACAGCAGCTTTGATGCGATGGGTAAAGGAGGGCTTGATTGCAATTGACACACTTTACTTGTGCACTTCAAAGGCAATTTTTGCACTGATTTTGGCTATCACATAATTAAGCCAGCTCTTCAGTGAACTTGCAAAAAGTGAAAAAACCCAAAAAATCTACGGTAAGCTTAGCTTTTAGTCTGGAGAATAAAAGAGCTTCCTTTGCAGAAATAAGGGCCCATTTTCCAAAGGACGAGAGGCCTGGTTTAAAGGGCATCATGAAAAATCCCTTTGTTGGTGTGGGGGGTTCACTAAATGCCAACAGTGTAAGCAGGGGTTCAGAAGAAAGAGATATGATATGCTGGCTGCCAGTGTGCCTTTCACAGCATGCACTGGACACCTTTCGGCCACAGAGGAAAGCCTCACACAGACTGGTGTGTCTCTCCCCCGCACACAAACACAGAGCTCTCCCCACAATGATTGATTAGGATAAGAGATTAATTCCTCACCTGTAGAACAATGCTAATAGCCTTGCTGGAGTCATGATCATTACAAGAGAAAAATACTTTAACACCATGGGCTGACCATTGCCATGTTAGAGGTTGGTATAGTTCCCCATGTGAGAATAAACTATGGTGATGGAGCATTATAATTATGCTTGAGTGGCTTTTCCACGATAATCACTAATAACACGTTTTGTGTGATGCAGCAACCTTTGCGAAGCTGAAACCTCATTCTTTCAGGTGCAGCTTTAGTGAGAATTAATCTCATGAATAATGAATAAAATCTAATCCAGGCCCGGTCTGGAGTGCATGAATGAAGTTTACCCATGAAGAAAAAATAAATAGACATTTTTCCAGTAATGGTATTTTAACATTGATGCATCAAGCTCAGTATCAATACATAAAGAATGAAAAATATAGCTTCAAATTTAGAGCTGCTAGTTGTTTTAGCCAAATCTGCTTTTTACTGACATTATTTTAATACTCTCTATTTTGCAGCTTCAACTCATTTCCCAGTGCTGTCAAAAAAGTGGCACCATTTTCACTGCGTTCTTTGAAACTGCCAGACAACCTTCCATGAGGCCACTTAATAGAAATGCCAGAGTGTCAAACCTGTCACACAAACACCCCAGAACACTCACAGAAAATGAAATGTGAAAACCCACATGAAGGCACATTTTATTTTGAATTTTCTGATGCTAAATACGCCAAGGTCCAGAACATCTGTGCACATTGAATTCACATGTGGGTACTAGAATGTTTCTTGTACAGTATGTGCTTCCTCTCTGACTATATAAACAAAAGGTAAATCTTAAAGATCTTTTTACAAAATCAACAATAAGCTCAAAACAGTATGAGACTAAATTAGACCTGCCTAAAGTTTTAGTTAGCTTGGTGCTGACATTTAACACACAGTCAGCTGAGAGATCTAAATACAACAGGGAGGTGACATTGACTATTACAGTTCATCACATTTCCAGGTGGAGGCAGAGGATTTTATGTGTAGCAGAGACTGACATTATATGCATACGTTATAAAACTCCTGATAGACATTGGCAAAATGTCAAACAGCACAAAAAGAGTTTACTCTGGGTATAAAAAAATTCCATACAGGACTTAAATTTAAAAGCTCTTAATCAACTGAGCACCTTCCACCCAACCTACTTATTGTAATTGAGACAAAATATCAAATAAACACTAGATGTTGGTACACATCAGTAAAATGATCAACAAGGGGTTGTATTTACCCAGGATAGCTACCACAATGTCATCTTTCAAGATCTCAATAGAACCACGCGACAGAAAATAGAGAGCAGTGAGCACATCACCACCGTGGACCAGAGTGTCTCCGGGAGGCACATGAGCGGAATTGAAGCGCATGGCCAAGGCCCTCAAGCATCCTTTGGTGGCTCCTTGAAAAGCTTTGCAGTTGTCCAGAAGACTCCTGTTGAGGTGAAGGCAGATATCTGCCTGTAGGCACTCGGGAAACCCTTTTAACACCTAAGATGCGGAGAAAAAACAGTAAATAAAGTGCTCAAAACATTTGTTTGATATCCTTACAGAGATGTGTTTCAGAGATAATTGTGACCACATCATCAGATCAGTTTGTCAAGCTTTGTTCTCTCAGATACAAAAGCACACGAAAAAAAAGCACTTTCAAAAGAACTTTGTATAGAGGTGGCCTCTAAACTTGTGAGTTTTTAAAGAAAACAAAGCAGCCATACACTTGAGGTGGGCTGACAAATACTAGTATTTTGCAAAGGATGGCACTAAAAGGATATTCTCCCCTGTTGATTTTAAGAATTTAATTAATAGCATAAACACAGGCATGCAAGGAAACGTGAAGTACATGCAGGCTTGAATGGATGCTGCCATTACAGAGAAAGGAGAGCATAAGACATATGAAGATATTATGCATATTTTTCAAAAGAAATAGGCTGTCATGACATTGAAATGATTAATCTGAATAAACTACACTATAAGCTGAACCGGTAACAAAGCAGATCAGAATCAAAAGTGTGCTATGCGTTTGCATCTACACCTGTTAATCTAGTGTAGTTATGCACTGAATTCATACTCTGATATATAGAATGTACTGAGTGAGTCCATCAAACACTACGTTTACATAACTTACTAAAGCTGAGATACAACAGAAGCTGTGTTTTTAAAAGAATAATGTAAAGCAAACTTTAGACGTTACAATAGTAGAGATGTGGTAAGTATTCAGAAAATTACCAGGAGCTAATTCATGGGAATGTAATGGTTCACAAAAAATGTAACATTTGCCTTTTTTTTCTTAAATAAAGGATTTATTTAACCGTCATTTTCAAAAATGTACCTGGGAATAGAGGTCTACTGGTAAACTTGTACTATTACAATCTCAAATGTGAAAAAAAATCTTTGTATGTCTCTAAGTTTAACGTCTTCATTTTATTATATTACTTCCTTCCTCATCATCACAGTATCTGTTGGATTTCCTCACACATGTCCAATTAGCCAGTCGGTCACTTTGGTATATACAGCACCAGTTGTCTACCTCCCATTTATCAGAATGTTTTTGTATTATGCTTTTAATCTTCCAAGGCATTCCCTTCTCGCCTGTCCCCAGTTAGATTTATTTGCTACAATGCCTGACCTTCAGTGTCTGACCTTAACTTTGATTAGAGACTATCATGTTGAACTTCAGTCTACCTCCTGTGTCCTGCATCTGGGTCTTCTAACCCACAGACTGTAGACAGCATAATGAGGTTCTTATTTTAAACAGTGATCAGACAGAAACCCATTTTAAAAATTTAAAGAAATTAAATATGTACCTCCTGCTCTTACCAATGAAGAGATGTTAATCCAATTGAAAAGCAGACAAGGGAGAGAAAAAAAGCTCTTTTAGTAGCATGTATTTATATTGTCATCAGTGCAATCACTTGTTTTGTTGGATATCCATATCCATTACAGGGACAGGTGGATGAGTGACTTCAGTTATTTACCGTATTCATATCAATGCCATTAGTGTAGGTCCATGAATGCTGGAAGTACTCTTCCAGCCTTTGCCTCAGAGGGTTGGGAATTTGATGAAAACGGATGAATTCCTTGACCCGTAACATTTGAGCATGATAGCGGGCCGTACCCGAGTAGAGCCTCTGGATGATGGCAGAAACATTTCCAAAAATGCTGGCATACATCAGGGCTGAAATAAAAAAAAAGCAATGAGTGAAGAGAGGGTACTGTTTTTACTACAGTCAGCATATTTACTGCTGTTACCCATGAAGACACTGGTAATTTGATAGAATGTCAACACATTCTGCTTAAAACATATACAATGTATTGTGAAGGACCTGGAAAAAAGATTTTTTGATTTTTGCTCAAAACCCATTCAAGTGATAACAAAAAGAATAAAATAATGGTAAATTGAAATACAACCTGAAAAGCATATAAAATACTCACAGCCAATCAGCATGACACATATGGAAAAGACCTTCTCTGAGTTGGTGTTGGGGGAAACATTTCCAAAGCCCACACTGGTCAGACTGCTGAATGTGAAGTAAAGTGCTGTGACATACTTGTCCTTGATAGAGGGACCAGAGTTAGGATCACTGTAGTTGTATCGCTTTCCAATTGACACGCCCAGATTGTCTAGCCAGCCAATCCTGTGTTCCAAGTAAGGCTTCTCCACATTGCCAATGGCATACCATATACAGGCTAACCAGTGGGCGATAAGGGCAAAGATGCACATGAGCAACATTAGGACTGCAGCTCCGTATTCAGAGTAGCGATCCAGCTTCCTGGCTACACGCACCAATCGCAGAAGCCTTGCTGTCTTCAGCAGGCCAATGAGAGTGGTAGTCTAAAACAAAAATACAATAAGGAAGATTATTAGTAATAGCAACAGTAGTTTGGATGCCAGATCAACGGTTTTAGATATTGCTTCATCATGCTAAAAGATCTGACATGTTATCTACTACTTATCTACTAAACTTGTCTGCATGTGTATTTCCTTTATATTATCAACAAGTCTAAAACTGTGGCCAGTTTCACAGTCACTTCACAAACTAATGAGCTTCCTTGAAAGAAAAAACTGGATAAGACACCCCAGAGCTCTTTGGTCAAAGGCAAATTAAGTGAGAAGTAAGGACACCAGCAGCCCACAGATAAATCTTCATTTGTTCAATCCTGAACACAGAGGCACACTCATTTAATGGGTCCCTGGGAGCTGTGTAGCTGCTATGTGTCAATAAGAAATGTGTTAACAACTGTAACTGCAATTCCTATTAAAAGGACCATTTGTTTACCTGACAATTACAGAAGAAAAAGTCCAACAAGAAACAATGACACTTCGTTCATAATCACTTCTTTATATCGTTTACCATTAGTTATCTAAAGGTAAATGAACAAAATTCCACATCATTCTTCTATAAATATTTCAGAATTTCTCTATCTTTTATCAAAATGTTGACAGTCATTGCAGCACAGGTTTACCATTGGTGTAATTTTGGAGGAAATGGGACCGCCACAGTAGTTTCTAACTGAGGGTTTAAACTTAAAAAGGGGTTTGATATCTCCCCATCACTGATTTATAATATTAACAAAAATGTACTTTAAAATATTTTCTCACAAAGCAGAAGAAAAAGGTAATATCTTGCATTTCTGCAAACTTCAAATACAGCAGCTTCAGTTTCAATCTGGACACAAACACATTGCATGTGAATGTTATAGTAACCACTCATGGCAGTTTTGAGGCATTTTTGGTAGATTAAGAACACTGAATGAGGGTAAGCTACAATATCTAATTATTGTATATATACAATAACTTATTGTACGCGATACGCTATACACTATAGCCATATTGTATGTGGCCATAGCGTAAAATAAATGACATTTATTTTTTTTACATGACAAATACTTTATGAGGAACAATGGCATGCACATTTAAAGTTTCTTAGCCCCAGATGCACGTATTTCCTGTTAGCCAGAGATGGGCAGTAACAAACACATACTTTGTTACTTTACTTAAGTAGAATTGTTATGTATCTATAATACATACATACCTTTTAACAAAAATATATCTACTTTCTACTACTTCTACTACTACTTTAGGCTTAAACCATTTGAGGGGAGTTATTTCTTGCCACAGCATGCCTTCAAACACCAAACTAATTTGAATCTAAATGGAGGGAACAATAACATATAAAACACAACCTTATTGGTGTATCACCCACTTGTGCTTATCATACACAAAGAGTTGAAAGAGCCAAAAAACACATAATTTATGCATCATTAATATCACCACACCTAGGTGTTAAAGTCAGCCAGAAGCATTTTAGGTGCAGATATCTGTAAGTCGAAGTTACTGTTCTTCAGGATCTATTGCTACACAGCAAGCACAAAGCCAATCACTTCTTTCTTTTTGTGTTTTCAATGGCAACTCATTTCAAAAGCCACATTTCTAGCAGTTAAACAAATATATCGTACACGATGTGTTGCTGAAATTATGATTTTCATTTGTTTTTTAAAGGTTGCTTCATATACTAGTTGTTTTAAATCAGGCAACACTGGCTACTTAAAATAGTCCACTTTAAAACAATGCAGTATGTTGGACCAATGCAAAGCAGCTATAGTGGTCATGGTTAACATCAAGTGTAGCAGACAAATTTAAGGTGATGATGCTGATCAGATTCATTCATTGAATTCTGTCTTTACACTAGATTTATGCTGTCTGGGGTGGGAAATCAGTCAGAGATAGAGCATGTAACCCCAGCTTAAATCTTGTCAAATTGAGTTGGCTAAATCCACAAAGAGCAGCAGCACAGGTCAGTTCATCACAGCCTGTTCACAAAATCTACTGAAGCTCACAACAACAATTATTGTGACTTATTTGTGATTCTTTCCCCCACACTGCTCCACTATAAGTGATCTTAGGGTTCCCATACCAGTTGAATTCCACTTTAACCCTTGATTATCCTCATTTTCCTGTGTGGACGCAAACTGCAATGAAGGCAACAACTGAAATAGAACTGAAATAAAGCCTTCATTCATATCATTGTATTGGTATTATTTAATCATAAAATTAATATGACATGAGCTTCAGTTAGCTTTGCGTATAGCAGCTGGTAGAGGAGCAGCTATTTTTTTTAATATAATACCTCTTTACTTTAGAGCCTCCACTTTTTTGCTGTTACTTGATCAACAAAGTTGAATCACTACTTTGTGTACTTCTACGTAATGAATATGTCTACTTTTATCACCTCTGCTGTCAGCTATTTTATGATTGCTATTCTTGGCATGTACCAAAATGGTTTCTTGTGAAGCACTGATGGGGCATTGGCTATGGGTTAACTAAATTTGTGTCTCTGTGGCCTGTATTTGTTGAATTCCCATCATTTTTTCTAACCAACACTAGGACAGAACCATTAATTTGCCTTAAAGTATTGTAGCAATTGGTGATCATTTTCTCATTCCCTTCCATATGTCTACACTCTCTTGTTCAATCTCTCCAGTTAAGTCAAGAATTTCTTGGCTGTGCTTTAATTAAAAGTCTGAATGTCAGTCAGATTTAGACAAGGTGTTTAAAGTCAGAAATAATATCACAGGGCCAGTTTTACACTGATAAATCTGAACAGAGATATATACAGAAAAGCCAACACACAAAAAGGGCAGCAAGAGAAAATCAGAGCATCACAGGTCCAGAAAGAAGGAAAAGAAGGCTCAGGGAGAAATTTGAACCTCATATCCAAGTATGATGTAAGGCTGAATGTAATGTTAATGTAAATATATAGGCAGCTCCACAAAGATTTTTTTTGAAGCTTAAAGCACTTAGATGTTTTAAAATGATAGCCTGTGCTAATGGCTTGTCACACTGACTCAAAATTTATTGTCGAAAACATTGCAAATCTATGCTACAGTTTACTTTTTTATGTTTTATTTACTTACTTAAAACTCACTTTCCACTTACAAAGTCCCATTTCCCCCTAAGTATGTTAGATCGTCATTAAATCTAAATTCCTAAACTGATTTAAAATGTGAGGCTTATGTTTGCGTATAATTGCAGTGTGATGGTAAATGAACATTAGTCTCCTTCTCAACCGCTAACAGCGCCTGTTTTACTGATAGATGTGATTCATCCAAAAAGAAAAAAACAGACAACTGAAACGTAATCAAAGTGAACTGAATGAAATCACAGCATTAACTGTACCTTCACAGGTAGCTGGGTTTTATGGTTACACAGGGCTACACAGCCTCATCACTCTCTCATTCTACTAATCTCTATCAGAAACAACATTTATAGGTTCAAGTCAGGACAAAGCAACCAAATTCACAATGAAACTGCTGGACACTGGACAGTAGTTTATATAATAAACGTTCTCAAAACATTCAGTTTTTCATATTGCCCAGTTTTGCATGATAACTTTCCCAATATGTTCAATACTATGGTAAAACGAAGTTGTTTTTAAAGCAAACAGACACTGAAATCTATTTCACATATTTTTCCTACTCTAATCAAAAGGTTTACTTAAGCGATTGTAGGTTAAAACCGTCTTATTAAGCTGCTAAATTGAATGAGCCTTGTGAAAAACCATCTGCCACTGTCTCGGCTGGTTTTGTTTTCTGAATGAGAATGCTGCTGAGCGGGATTTTTCATGTTCAATCTGACATAAACATCAAGATGGAAAGCTATAAATAGAAGTCATGCAAGCACATGTTCTCACTGTATAACTCTATCTATCTATTTATAGAACAGGAGTCAATTGGTTTTTCATTTTTGGCAAAAGTGGAAGTTAAGTAAACATAGTCACATACTCGTAGTGAGGATGTGCTTTAGTTTCAAATCATGGTCTCGTTTTGTTTGTCACTGTCTGATGAGTGAAACAGATGTCCATGTTCTTTTTGATTTGTTGTCATTTACTGAACTGACTCAGCAGCAGCCGCATTGATGGAAAAGATTATTATGGTTTACTGTATAATCAGGAGCTTTCCGGGTGTAATGGAGTGTCTACAAAGCACGATAAAGCCCTGAAGTGGATCCAGAGCCTTAGGGGACATATCCTACCAACAAACAAGCCAGCAGTCCTGGCAGCCAGCCTACCAATGGACATCTCACATCTGCATGTAAGCTGTGCACACAGCCCTGTTGGCCTGCTCCTCACATAAATGCATCATTGATTGCCATTTGGTAAGCCATTAATCCGTGTAAATGGATTCTAGAATGAGGACCATTCAAAAAAAGGGGAAAAAAAAGAAGAAAGAAAGAATGAAAGGAAAAAAACATGCAATTTAAAGTAATCTCTATGGAGCCAAAATATTCAGGCTTTAAGTAGTGGAACAGGGGCAAGTACAACAGTCCAAGCATCCCTGGGGTGATGTGCAGTAAAGCTCCCTGGGAGAAAAAAAACAACTAGCTGAAAAAAAACTAAATACATGCACAAAATTAACAAAAGATTACATACCTCATCTGATCCTGAGCCAAATATTAGAAGATCAAACGGAATTGCTGCCACCATGTCTATAAGGAACCATCCTTTAAAATAATGGATTGCTATCTTGGCTGGGTGGCTGACCACTTCCTCGTTTTGGTTTACATAAGTTGTCCTGAAGTTTATGAGGATGTCAATGATGAACATGATGTCCACAATTAAATCTACTACATTGAGAGGGTTGCAGGAGTATCCGCATTCTCGTCTCTTCTGCTCCTCTTGGTCATTGAGAAGAAAAGCAGCTGAGTACGGAGTGAGGATCGCCGTGTAGATGACCAGCAGCAGGATCAGCCAGTCCCAGACGGCTTTGAATGGGCTGTAGTGAAGGATCGTGAATTTGTCAATGCGAGGTGTTTGGAGTTTGTACTCTGGCAGCACATCTGCTCCGAGGGACAGGACCTGCAGGAATGGTGAGAGAGGGTCAGAAGAGCAACAAAAATCACTTGATTATATCGCTGTCAATTTTTATTTTGGGTCAACCTCTTAGAATAATTGATAATATTACAAGCTATAGGTTTTAAGCTTATGGTGCTTTTTTGGTATAAAACAATATATTTTAAATCTATAATTTGATTAAACACAGTTTCCCATTTCATATATCAAATCCACGGGTCATTTAATCAGCTCACAGACTTTAAGGAATGAATTGATAACAACTGTGACACCCAATGTGTCCTCTACAGTCAAACCGAGTTAGTCAAAGATAGCCATTATGACAAGTGGATTGCCTCTGACCTGGCACTATAAATAAATGTTACTACCACTTGTTCTCCATTTGCAGAAGGTACATTCAATTACTCTTGGAAAAAGCACTTGATAGACTGAAGAAAAGTAAAGTCTGAATACATTTTAACTGATAGATATGAATTTACTATGCAATGTGGTACCCAAATATTTGTTTTAATTTCCCCAGATGAATGAGCTCTGGTTAGATGGTAAATTATTCAATGTGGTCAGGAAAGCAAAGCCGTTCTCTGTTTCTGGCTTCACAATGTGCGACAGACTAGCAGAAAGGGCTCTCTTATGGCAGAAAATGGTGTACGATTGAGGATGAGGGCAATGGGTCTTTCTATTCTTTTCAGCACATTCCCTTATC
This sequence comes from Haplochromis burtoni, assembly GCF_018398535.1. NCBI lineage: Eukaryota > Metazoa > Chordata > Actinopteri > Cichliformes > Cichlidae > Haplochromis > Haplochromis burtoni. Next base: position 2,545,099 of record NW_024582390.1, read on the forward strand.
TTCAGCACATGAATTATAGATTTCCCCATGCTAGCAGTCAGGAAGCAGATGCAGCGTTCACATCTCTGCAGTGTCTTCAAACTCCAAACTAAAATCAGCAGGGAGGGAGAACATTTAATCACGATGATGGTTCTTTTTCATTTATAGATGAGAAAGCTGTGGTGAAAGAAGTTTAAATATAAAGTTTCTGAGCTTTTCTTTTGCTTGGTTACTGGGCCCCAAAGCATTTTATAGTGTCCTACACAGAGTTCTTAATTTACTGAAATATCCCAAAACAAAACACATTTTGTTATTTATCAGAATAACTGCAACATTATCCCTAAAGTATACTTTGTTTGGTAGTGTGCACCTGCATGCGAACAAAAATGTCTAATCAGCCAATCACACAGCAGGAGCTCAATACATTCAAGCATATAGACAAGGTCAAGATGCCATGCTGCATTCCAAACAAAGCATGAGAATTGGGAAGAAATGGGTTTTAAGTGATTCTGAACGTGGCATGGTTGTTGGAGGCATACACACTATTTCAGAATCTGCTTCTCTACTGGGATTTTCCCACACAGCCATCTCTAGGGTTTACAGAGAATGGCTAGTAAAAGAGAATATATCCAATCCAGCAGTTGATGTGCAAAGGCTGAGATGAAAGGCCAGACTGACAGGCTGACAGAAGGACAGTAAATCAACTAACCATGTGTTTTTACCAAGGTATGTAGAAGAAGCACTTGGTATAAACAACAAAAACCATGGATCCACACTGCCTTGTATCACCATTTCAGGCTGGTGGTAATGGTCGCGTACCAGTTTGGGGGATATGTTCTCTTCAGCCTGCTAGAGTATTGTTGCTGACCCTGTCCATACCTTTATGACTACAGTGTACATATCTTTCAGTGGCTGCTTCTATCCTTAAAATACACCATGCCACAACTCTCAGATCCTTTCAAACTGGTTTATTGAACATGAAAAACACGACTAGACTCAAATGGCTTCCACAGTCACCAGATTGCAATCCAAAAGAGCACCTTTGTGATGCTATCAAGTCAGGATGGACCAAAATCTATTCTGAAGGCAAAATGGGCGGGGTCATACTAGTAAGGTGTTCATAAAAAAGTGGCCAGCAAGTAAACATTTTACGTTTTTCCCCTCACTTAATTTTATGAAACATTGTTTTTTTTTATTAGTTTAAAAATAAAACCGCAATGAATATTGACATGTCTAGCTAGCCCTAGAACCCCTGTTTGTTCAAGTGTTAAGAACATCCACTTGTGACTTGTAAACATAATGAATTAATAGGTTCTATAGGGAGTCAGTGAAATGTTCTTCTTGTTGTTCTGAAACAGAAATAGATGTTTTTTCTCTGATATTGCCACTAAGTTTGCTTCAAGATGAAAGTACTTTCATCACTCGGGACATGTACTGGTATCCTGGGTGGTTTAGGGCTCAGGTGAATATTCAACTTGAATAGTGATATTATAGCAAGAAGGAATGAAAAGAGCTATCAGAATAAATACACTTGTACTCTTGCCCTCGTGCAACTGTGTCCATGGTTCCCAGAGGTGCACTCCAAAGATGCACACATGTACAGATGTAAGACTTGAAACAAAACAGAATTGCAAAACTGGAACTTATCCACCAGAATAACTGTAAACTAAAACAAAACATACATTTTTGTCTTAGACTTAGGGATTGAGACTCCTCTAACTCCCTTCACTTGTATTTTGACAGCAAGTTATTTGTCAAAATAGGCAATACTAATGTTTCATTTTTCAGCTTATTGTACTAGATATTCAATAAAATCATCGAGTCATTCCAAATCAATACATAGAGTAAACCTACAAAATTAGCAGCATGTTTGTTTGCATGAAGAAAGTGTAGCTGGGCTGGAAAATAATTCCTAGACTGAATATCTGTTTCAACTCCTGGCACTACTCCTCTATTAATGTGGATGGGCAGTAGCCATATGTTATCTCTGCAGCATGATAGACTGCCAGCTGTTTGTTAGCGTCTCCAAAAGTAAGGCTTGTATTGTTTTCATCTTTTGAGTCTATCTGTCATCATGGGAAAAATGGGGAAGAGAAAACTACTGCAAAAATGATTTTGACCACTTTGGTATACACTTCTCTGGTTCAATGCCTCTCTATGTAAAAGTCTTGCTATCTCAGTTGAGTTGAGAAAAATTTAGATGATATTTAGTTATTGGCATTGCGGCTGGTGCGATCTGATTGCAACATGATTTCTTCTTTAATATAATGAGCTGTCAGTGAATCATATCTCATCATCTTCATGGAGGCATCCAATTTCAGAACTACATTTGAAATGATTAGTGCACTGGCAAGCTTCCCATCCATCCCTCTCAGTGACGTTCTTTGAAATAGAGAACCAAGGATATGTGTGGAAAGGTGGATGGATGGATGGATTTCTAAGAGTTGGACCCAGGTCAGAGAAATGGTAGCTGAGAGAGTTTTGCAAGTCAAACAATAACAGATGCTTCAATGTAAAAATAAATTGGAATTTTCAGACTCACCTGTGTGACCTTTTCTGTTACATTGTGAGTTCTTTCTTTAACCTTTGGTGCTATGATGGGTTTCTCACTTGTTGGTGGAGAGTGGGTCTTCTTCTCTGTCCCCTCTGAGAAGTTGAGTGCAATCAGGGGGATCTTGTTGATAGTGCTATATTTGTTGATGTTTGAATCAGAGGTAGAGCCAAGAAGGCTGGACTTCACGTGGTTGAAAGGGCCTAGTGTTCAAGAGCAAATGGCAGCCACATTAGTAACCTTGGCAAGGTTAACACAGGATTTGGTGGGGTTTTTTTTGTTGTTGAATAAATATTAAGAAATTACCTGCTTCACCCTGATTAAACAAGAAAATTTTTAATCTCCTGTCCATTTTTAGGTATTATGGCAATATAACCATAATAAGCTGAGCTTTGTATACTGTAAATCTATTTCTAGCCAGAGAGAATAACAGCCTCATTTACTGTACATGCACATCACCATTGACTAATATAATCTTACATCAACTGATAGTGGAGGAACTACTGGGAATTTTTAGTATTTTTTCACCCAAGAAAAAATGTGCTACAACACATCTAACGTGCTTTTAGAGCTGCGGTTGGCTGTGAATTAAAGCCTACTAGGAATCGGGGGGAAACTGATTTATTCATACACAAGCCTTTAAATTACATATGCCTAAAAAGCAATGTTTTCACCTTCTGTTTTTCTCATAGCTATACACGGATTGAGACAAATTATTTAAAAGCAATGCTATTATCTACGATTTTACAGATGTTAAGATTACATTGTGACAAAATGACGACATCTGTCTCAATCATTAGTTTACAATCATTTCAGTGCAGTAAGCCCATATAACCTATTGATATATTGGTCAGACTTTACTTATCATAGTAGAGTTAAAACATGAGCAGCCAATCGTAAGGTGTTGGCTGGGCCAATATATTAATACGACATAACACAGACAGAAGCTACAAGTTATAGAGCGTAGTGTAGCACATACCTTCATTTGTATGGCGATCCCTGAATAAGTTTTTTGAATTGGAACTATAGCCTTCAATTTCATGAACGGATGAGGCCCTTCTCATGCTGCTGATGCTGCCTCTGGGGAAGGTATTTGACAGGGAGGTAGAGGACTGGTGTGGCTCCGAATGGTAGAGTTTCTCCCAGGGGAGTTTAGGGGATGAATGGTCAAGTGGTTCAGGACCGATGCTAGCCTGGGAGGAGTGGTGGCTTGAGCCTATGAGGGCATGTGTGTCATTGGCCTCAATGGGACTGCAAATGCTCTTGGTGGGTGATGGGAAACTCTCCAGGGCCACTGAGTCCTCATCCTCTTTGGGCAAGTCCACCATCACAGCATCTGGGTCCTCTTGCGGAAGAGATTGCTTGTTGGTATTCATCAGGCTCAAAGCAGCCTGGCGGAAACGGAAGAATCTACTCCTCCCTAAAAATAGAAAGGACATTAAGAGAAGACCTCAATGTACAGCACAGTAATATGTATATCTATAAATATATTTAATAGCCCCAGGAGCATGTCTGATATTGTTTTCCATTGTGAGTTTTCTATTGTGTATGTGTCATCATTGACTGATTGCTGTAGTGCTGGTGAATTTTTTTGTGTTCCTTATGTGTTCTAGTCCTTAATGTGTAATAAACCTTTATTTTGGTTGGTTGATTTATATATGAACCTTCCAGAATATAATAAACAGGTTTCTTTTTGTTGCAAATATCTGTCTTTGTGTCCTGCACTCATCTCCTAAGTCCCCAGTACTGCAGCAGTCTGTTGTTGTTATTTGGTGCATCCTGCATATCTTTGAAGGATTACAGTCGAATACATTGTTATCCATTGTGCCTAAGGACAATGGTATTTTACTCTAATGGTTTCAGTTGAATTAGATATAGTGAAACAAAGTAACATTATCCATAGTTTATTCTGTTTTGTTGTATTGTTAATATTCACATAACATGCATTCTATGAAAACTGTCTCCTTGAATGGTTTTTGATATCTTGGTATCTTTCCACTCTAGTCTCTACATACAAATGACAAATTATCTTTTTAACTTTTATAAATGTCTGTAAAAACAAACAAAGAAGACAAAAAAAAAAACAAAGAAGTAAATTTACTATTCTCTGAATTAGATTTTAACTTGAGTCTTTCCTTTGGTGCATAAATGCTAGTATGAAAGAAAGCAGAATGAATGAATAAAAAACTTAATTCAAGGTTTAAAAAGAGAAACAGAAAAATAACAATTCTTTGTTTAATCACAGAGTGAATCTCATTACAACAAAATTCAGTAACAGTGACATTAGGGGGCTGTTTCATAAGCACAAAAATCAAGGACAGCTACACACATCAGTCTTAAGGACATGCCTGTACTCATTCAGTAGGCTTCATCAGTTCTATTGATTTAGGCAGTTTCCAAACCTTTTAAACTGAGTGTACTGACTTTACTCACTTTGATGTCACATGACATTAAGTAAGGTCACAGTATTAATAAAGTTATCATAGGGGTCTAGTATGGTGTGCTGTTAAGGAGTGTTATATAGGCTGAAATGTTTACCACAATGATGCTGCAAATTACCGACAACATATGATGCACTTCACCTTCCTCAGTTTTTATTTTTATGGATGCTCCATGTCGCCAGTCTCGAATTGGACTGCAGATCATTGTTGTTGTGCTAATGTTTGCTTTGGTTATTAGGTTGGAAAGATCCTACTCACTTCCTTTGACACGCTATCCTTTTATAGACTACCTGTGATGTTACATTAAATTTCTACTCCTCTGGCCCGTGTGCTGTGCTGGATATATTTTTTACTATCATGCTGCTATATTGACAAAAGCTTTTTAAAGCTTTTATGAAAAATGATTAAAGGACTGGGTCTATAAAAAAAATGTCTTATCACTTATCAGCCAGGCACTATCCACTGCCTTTAAGTAGAAATAATGAAAAACTGGTATGCAAAATCAATCAAAGACATACCCATATGGCATATTTACATGCCTTATTGTTGCATAAAAAGATGATTTTGTAGGCTGGACTTTTTTACATGTCTTGAAATGCTGTATAGTTATTTATCTGACATTAAACTTTTCATTTAGTCCCTAAATACAGTAAGCTTGACTTCATAAACAATCATTAATATAATATTAGTACTGTAAGGATCACAATTTATAGATATCAAAAAGGATATCTACAAATTGTGTAAGTCTAGCATATCATATCATATCATATCATATCATATCATATCAAGTGTATTCAGTATTCATTAATTAGTTGTTGTGAAATCAAAATGATACAATTCTTTTATAGGTTTTTATTAGTGCATAAATGCTGACATCATAATAAGATAAGGCACTTTAGGGGCTTAATGTGTACCTGTGTGCAAAGTTAGATTGCTTACCTTCTGAATATGTAGGAGGAATTTTAAGTCAGACAGTGTATTATATTATTGTGTATCATAGTAAGAGGATTTAAAAAAATTTTTTTTTAAGCATATTTATGACACTATGATAGTGTGGCTTACAAGGACATGCCTATGTGTATAGTTGAGCTGTATTCATTTGGCAGCATGCACAACATTTCAAGAGATGTTTTTTAGTTGGTTCTCTTCTTTAAATTTGCACCTTCTCTCATTTGCTGCGTTCCTCTCACTGAATCTGTCATACCTGCTCCAGCTAACCACGTCAAGGTTTGATGGCCATAAAAAAGAACAAATTTTTTTTCAGAAAATTACAGCTACAAAATTTAAAACTGTTTTTAAAGGAAAAAAAATGTAACCTACTAAAGCAATTGGTTTTAATTTGAAGCAATTGAAAATATAGCCTATAAGATTTGAAAGGTAATTACCAAAATGATGATTTATTAAGACACCTTAAATCTATCTATGTGGATTAAAGGTCTTGTACAATTAGAATTACCTTGCCTTGCCTTTCTAGTATTATGGCTTGGATGCAAGTGTAAACGTGCAAAAGGCAACATCAAAGACTAATGTCCTCAAATAAAAGTCCGGTGTCCTTTAGACATACAGTATGAGATTGACATTTGGATTAAAGCAACATTGGCAATCATATTAGCAAAGTACTGGACTGTTGTTGGTTGAAAAAAATCTGGCTGAGCCTGGATTTATGTTTGATTTTCCAGGACTCTACGCTATGTTCGAGAGCTGTGGACAATATTCCAGAGAATAACACTGCAGTTACAAGAGGCCAACATCAGACTCATTCCCAGAGTGCAGATATGAGCAAGCATGAACATTTAGAATTGAGTTAAAAGTTCATAGATTCAGAGTTTCAGAAAAAAGCTCATAAAGTCTCTATTATCAGAAGTCGTAAAAATTACTGTATTCATAGAGTACTATAATAACCGATTTTTTGTTAAGTCGCTGACTGAAAACACAATTTCCATTTTATGCAGCAAGAGTCTGGTTTGCATAACACAGTATAAGTGTACCATATCTGGCTTTAGGCCTTAACAGTTGAATTTAGTGGAGGATACCTTTTAGATAGCAGCTTGAGGCGAGAGGGATTACTCTCTGCCAAGCTCCGTACAGTACTAGTTGACACCTGCTGGCCTATAACCAGCTGTCAGCACCAGATGATAATTAACACCCCTGTATAACGAAAATCACCTTTCAGAGACTGTTATATTAAATCACAGGAATAGGCATGGTGAAAATTTTCTCCAAGGCTCTTTCTATTTTGAAATCAGTGACGTTATTTCTCAGCCAATGGTACGTGTCTGCCACTGCGCTTTAAATGCCCGATAACCTAAAACTAATTTCATCAGTAAGCATTTCTTTTTTTCTACCTTCTATACTTATGACGTGAATCTTATTAAATACATATTCATTTAGAGAAATAATACTTTTAGCAATATCTGAACATAATACATTCCAATAGCCAGCAGATTCAGTTCAAAATGACTAGCATCAGTTTTTAAAACTCATTTCAACCAAGCAACTAGAATAAAATTACACTTTAATGCACTGCCATTACTTAAGAGCTGCTCAAAGAAAAAAATAAATAATACTACTATCATATATAAAGTGAAAGTGTGCATGAAGTCAAGAGTCATTGTCTCTGACTCTCCTAATCTTATGTCACATCATATGTTTATCTGTCTAATTTACCCACGGGTTTCCTCTGCTGAAGCACAGTCACAAGCAATCAAGTCTGACTAACAATGCTGGCAACAAACAAAAGAGACATACACACGTGCACATGCACACTTAAATACACACAGCACAGCACAAGATGAATGTCAGTGCTCTGGAGGAATACATCCTGAGCGAATAGCCTAACTCAGGTCAAGAGAAAAGACGCTGAGTGCTTCCAAACAGAGAAGAGCAGGAAGGTTTCACTGACATTAACACCTCTAGAAATACACCAAAAAAAAGAGAGGTGTGCTATATGCTGCTCTCCCCCAGGGTGTAAAATGGATATATTTAAACATTTTTAACAAGATTACGTTATGTAAGTCGACCATTTCCTCCTTGCATGCAGATGGTATATTTAATTGCTGTTGGTGTAAACTATATTACACTGGCAAACTAAATAATGCACCATTTTTAGAACAATAAAAGCCAGCAATATGTTTAGAAGTTACACAGTGCATGAAAAGGAACACAGTACTAAATTAGAGCCTACCAAATGTGGAGGGATATTTTAGTTTTAGCCATCTGCTCTGGTATTGACATACTTTAAAGAAGCGAGGAAGGTTTTGTTTTGTGAATGGTGTTATTACATGATAAATGCAATGCATAAATGAATAGTGATGCATATTTATGAAAAAAAATCAAGTCTTCTTTTGTTAACTGAGTTTGGGTTCTGATTTTTTTAAAAGATGTTCGATTGGTTGAAGCTTGTTTTGTTTGCTTGTTGAATTTCTTGATTCTTCTTTTAGTTCACTTATAAATCTTGTCAATTATGAGTTTAATTTCTTCATTCTCCACCTGCCTCCCATCTCATCTCAGCATTTAGCCTGTGTATATTCAGACTTCTTTTGCCTTTGTCCTTTGTCAAACCATCTGTTTTCTCCCCCTAATGTAGCTCTTTGTCTTGCTTCAGTGTTTTCCTGGATTACTCCCCATGTCGGGTTTTTGGATTTTTGTTTTGAGTTATCCTTCTGGACTTTATTGATCGAACTTTGCTGTCAGCCAAATAAAAAAAAGGTCCCTTATTATTTGCCTCTCCACATCGCCGACTGATAGACAGAAAAAAATTAAGATGGAATTTCTAGTGTTACAAAAAATCATGACAGCAAAGACATAAAAAGAAATAGAACTTAGACACACTGATCTGCTTGCTGCTGTTATATTTATTAAACTCTTTTTCTCTTTTGACCTCGTAGTATATGAGCACAATCCCTGCATTGCCACATACACGCGAAGTATCTCAATCGTCATCACATGCAGTGAGAGGACTAATGAAATTAATCTGACTGATTAACACCTTGCATGTATGTCTGTCAGTAGTCAACCAAAAGCATTAGCAGGATCACCTGTGTGATAATACTAACCTCAAGTGACATCCAAATGAATTCAAAACTCCTCAAGTTCAAAATACAAGACAGACTGTAAATGAAAACCTTTCAAAACATCAAAATATTGTATCATTCATATACCATATATGCCATATAGGAATCATATAGGAATCAGACTTATGTTACCCAACGGGTAACATAAGTCAGTGAATGGAATAAATGTAATAACAAGTAGTATCTAGTCATTTTCATTTTCATAGGAAATATTTACTTAGTATGATGTTTGTGATTATTTGTGATTTGTGTATACTCTTAATGGACTATGGCTGATAATATGATGTTTTGATGAAGCACACAGTTTGTATTAAGAGCCTACTGTTGTTTTACTCTGAACTTCAACAGTTTTGAACTTACCTGGATGTCACTTCAAACACTCAACATTACTGACACACATACACAAAGTGTTCATTTTTCAGATTAATAGAATAGAATAGAATAGAATAGAATAGAATAGAATAGAATAGAATAGAATAGAATAGAATAGAATAGAATAGCCTTTATTGTCATTGTACAGAGTACAACGAAATTGGAGTGCCACTCCCTTGGTGCAAGATTCAATAATAAATCTAAATGTAAAATATAAAAAGTACAATAAAACAATCGCAAGTACTCAAACAATAGTAAGTCTGATATATACAGGATAGCAGCATTAATATAATGACAGTATGAATAGCAGCATAATATAATGGCAGTGACGGTATGGTATAGCTAAGCAGGTTCAATTGTTTTTGTGCTTATTTACTACGGTGATAGCTCTGGGAAAGAAGCTATCCCTGAATCTGTTTGTCCTGGTTTTATGTGATCATACAGTTCCCTGATTGCATGTTGGAATGACTAAGGAATTTCCCATGTGTGCATGCTTGTTTAGTCCATAAGTTGCTTGTATACCTGATGAAGGTCAGATGGACTGAAATAAGAAAGTGAGAAAACATGCAGGAGTTCTTGATATTTTTTTTTAAACGTTTATCCTGCAATGCACCAGTTACTCATTCGGGTATGCAGAAATTTTGTCACAGATGTTTGTATGGCAGCAAAGTTAAACAGCTCCACAGTATTTGTTAGATACTGGTGTCATTAGGGAGGTATGTCATGCTATATCACTAATTATTCCAGTAGTATTTAACATACTTACTTTGATCAGACTTTGTAGGGGATGTGGGGCTTATCTTCTCTGTGGAGTTGTCACTTCCCTCATCCACAACATACTCAAAATTTAAGATAAACATCATCACGACGCCCTCTTCATTCTTCACTGGGATTATATGAGTGTTACACTGAAAGTCAGACCCTGAAAGAGAAACAAAGAATCAGTGTCAGAGAGTTGAACATACAACGTGCCAGTTAAAAGTCCTTGTGAGAGGACTATAAAGAACTGTAAAAATGACTTACGACACCTTTGGAAAAACAGAGAAGACGTTAATATTAAAGGTCAATGGCTGTATGCCAGAATAGATGAAATAGATGAGATAAAATAAAAACATCCAGAGGTTAGATTGGTTCATGTCTGTATGTTGTTGTTCTTATGCATATATTGCATGCATATTTTAATGAGAAATATATTACATAAAATAACCAAGTTTCAATACGATGGCTGAGACAGCACGATTTAGTGTAACAGATCAAACAAGCAAGACAGATTACAGCCAACACAGAAACTGCAGTGTGCACATAGAAATAATCACTAAAAATATCCGTTGTGTGAGGCAGCGGAGCAGAAAATCCAGCGAGATCACAATTTCTCAACTGCACTGGTTAAAGCTGCGTTAGCAAAATCTACTCTTGCTTGTGGGCATAAGTGCTCACCAATAAAACTCTCTACCCACTGGACTTGAAGCAATAACACAACAGCTACTTACAGTTGGGGGACATATAGTATCAGTGGCCTTTTCTCGTATGAGGAAAAATGTTTGCTCTGAAACTACTCCAGTTATTATTACATTTTAAAAAACAGTAAAAAAAACCAGCCCCATTTGAACCTTTTTTTAAAAAAAAAACAAAAAAAATTAACACGTGTAGATATATTCATCATTTTGAACTGAGCTATAAAATCAAATTGTTTCATAGTAAAATTGCACCTTTGTCTCTCTGTGTGGATCTGTCTGTCATTTTGTCTGTCTGTTTGTGTTGTGCTCATACTCACAGAGGACACATATTACCAGTGTTCGCTGCAATTTCCTCAGGGCTCACAGACACCCTGCCAGCAGCATTCATTAGCAGTAGACTTGCTGTCTGACTAAATATAACAAGCTTGGTCTGTCTCTACATGCCACAGTTCTCTTGGACAGATTTCAGCATCAGAAACCCCAGAAGTGATGATAATGTAATCTAAATGAAATGGAAAACATTGAAAATGCACCAGCTGGTGTTAGAGAATAGTGGAATTCAGTGTTTCACAGGTACTGAGTGAATTAATGGAGTAAATGGAACAAAACACAGTTACATATGTGATGTGTTACTAAGAGCAGAAGGTGTGCTGTGTGCAATCTCATCTCGTGTAAAGGCTTTCTGGTCATGTTACGTTATAAAGTCGAAAGTGGCGCTTAGAGAGCAGGGCAACCTCGAGTCCTTGCCCAATTTAAATCCCCTGTTCATAAAAAGCACTTTTCCTGCATTTCCCAGAAATCCTTCACCTAATTCTGCATTGTCCTTTCTGTAAAAGGGAGCACTTTGGTATTGACTTTGATCTCTTTGAGTTAACACTGTTCATTTGTTCAGAGAGGTAAAGTAAGTGGATGAGAGTTATTCAGAACTGATTGTCTGATAAACAGAATAAGAGTAAAAAATTGTGAGCTTACAGGATACAAAAACAGCGCAACAAAGTTCACCAGTAAGAAGAAAGGTGGGAAAACTGTAGTCACAGTTCTGATGTGTGTTATGGACATAAAAAAAACAGTTTTTGTTAAGACTCACTTTTAATTATACACGGATCAAGTATGTAGACCAGTTTGTCAAGTAAAAAGATCCACCCTGGTACAGAGCAGGTGAGTATAAGATAAAGAATATGTAAGGTAGAGTGTAGACTGTTAGTTGTAGTTATTTCAAGATATATCCTAGATAAAGAACAAGGGACAAAGTGGTTTATTAGCATGGACGAATGAAAAAATATGGCCAAGACTTCCTCATTTCTCTTCCTTACTTGAACAGATGTGGATACCATCCTTGCTCTATTGCTCAGCCGTGAATAGACTTCTGTAAATTTTACTTTAAATTTTCATTTAATTTGACAGCTCTACTAGAGATTAACAGGATAGAAGACCGAGGAAAGAGAGAAGAGGAATGAAATGGTCAGTTTTCACCCATGTGCTATGTGCCTGAACTATTTAGCCATCAGGTCACCCAGTTAATTTAATCTCTGTCTTTCTGTGTGATTATGTGTTTTTTTGTCCGCAAACTCTTCCTAGATAATCAAATAAACAAAATTGGCATAAAGGATACATCCAAGGATTTTTATCTATATCAAATATTATGGCATCGTCATATTGCCTAGCAACCACTCACCGACAGCCCAAAATGACCCATTTTAAGCATTTGTGCACCGACAATACCTTCTGTCATTATTTTACAGCAATAATATCTAATTATATCCACAAAAGCTGAATTATACATGTCGAGCAACCACCTCGTAATGGGTTAAGGGAAGATGCTGCCAGCAACTATGTGAAATTGATACACAGTGCTGCAATGAAAACTTCCTTGCGATTACTTTGATCACTATAGCAGATTGGCACAGTTAGCGATAGTTTGCATGGAAGACTACCCCCTTGGTAAGTACTTTGCCAATGTTTGCAGAAAAAGCATCAAGACCACTACAATTGCTAATTGTTAATGTGCTAATGTACAAAGCAATTGCAATGAATGTTTTTGGTGTAGCTGCCTACTTTATTTCACCTAGCAACAGATAATACCCTCTACCAACCACTTGCAAACACTGAATACACCCGAGCTTCCCAGGGGTTTGCCCATTGGTGTCTAGGCCTGTGTGCCTGAGGCTAAAAATTACCCATTTTTGGCATATGAACACTAACTACCTTTCTTTCTTTCTTTTAAATTTTTTTTGTTGTGATAAGCATATCAGTTTGCCGACAGCATGAACAAGGAAAACTACTAGCATGCACTAGTATAAATAAATAAATAAACAAACACCATATGGCTTGCATGGTTAAAAACACATTGTGTTCATTCTGTTAGGCACATTTATATTTACATTATAGCTAATTAACAGAAGAGTGATGTAACTGCATAACTAACCAGCAAAAAAAAAATTAATGCTAAGCTTAAATGCTGTAAAATCTAGCCTGAATAATAGGAATAACTAAATATTTATATTAGTAGTAGTTACTACTAATAGATGATAGTGGAAATAGTGGTGTAGTCTGTTTTTCAGAGAAGGCTCCGTGATCAGCCAGGATGAAACTGTAAATTCAGCAAAAAATATTTCTGGGCTGGGCTTTACCTGACCAGATGGGAAACAATAGTCATGTTTAAAGGCTAAGCCATGGGGGTCCCTTCTCATCTGGTCTCCTGCTGAATGTCACCTTTACCGAAACGGATGAAAGCAAAGCTTCTTCTAACTCTTGAGTTGAATCAGCACGGACAGTGTGTTACCAAGTTTAATCTCATAATACGCTCTTATTCACGTTTTCATTTTAATTGTTTTGGAACCAAACAAAGGACACAGTGCTTCTTCCTGTTAAACAACAAGAATATTCAGTCAGAAGAACAGGGAGTTCTTGTTTCTCTGACCAAAAAAACCCCAATGGCAGTGTGCCATGTGATCAGTTGAGTTATTTGTTACCAGAAAAAACAAAAGTGTTATTCACAGTTTAAGTCTACTGAAGGTATTTTAGTAAACATTACTGCAGGGGCACAAATCTGAATTAACTGTAATTAAAATTAGTTATAATTTATTCGTAACTAACTGTTACTGTTAAATCATAAATCAATTTAGCAGTTTATTAGCTTATCACCAAATTAATATTCTAGAATATCCAACATGTAAATTAAGTGGGGACTTAGACAATAGCGGACCTCAATCAAATCTTATTATCTGAGGATGTGCGCTTGTTATTTAAATGTTACAGTAAATGCAAGCCATAAAATATGTGAATAAAAATGAAATTCAGATGAAAAGATCCCATTATATGTGACACCACCCCCTGCTGGGTAACAAATTGCCTTGGCAGACATCACTTCACAGCTGAAGTATCATTAGAATAAAACTGCCAGACAATTTTTATGAAGCTAAGGTATTTTTCAAACTCATCAAGAAAGGTTTTCAGATTTCTAACTTAACCTATTTACAAGCATTTATGTTTGGATCACAGAGTTAGGAGAGAGTGAAAGGACATAACAGAAAAAAACAGTATTAATATATAACAGTAGAGTAAGAAGCTCAGTGACATTAAAAACAAGGTGTACTGAATATCAAAGCTGTGCGAGCCCCATCAAGTCTTACTGATGTATATGTTTTTATACTTTTCTATTGTCGTGTCTTGGATTAGCATTTTTGCCTTTAGATGCAGTCAGGCGACACTTAAAAATGAGATTATTTCAAGCAGCTGCAACTTTTATCAATCAAATGAAGAATGCATATAGTGCACAAAGTATACATTGCATAAACAAATGCGACAAGACAGAAACAAAACTGAGGTTTAACACAAAATGAAATTCGTGAAGCCCCTGAGCTGAACATGTCTGCAAATAGTTCAGAGCAAACACTTTTGCTTTAATAAATAAATAATAAAGTGACTGCCTTGTAAAAGCTATAGCCCTTCTGAAAAAAAAATCAATTCTTTCAAAAGGATTTTTGTTAAACTCTATTAGGAGAATCAATAAAATATCATCTTTTTGTCTGTTTACTGATGTTTTATGCAATTAAGGCCTGAGCTTTTACAGGTCCACTCAAGGACAGCCAGAGACTTTTCAAACCCATTGCAGAATTAATGTGTTTTTATGCTTTGTTCACTGTGGTCCTGAATCTGAATCCTCACCTCATTCTCGCTCCCTATTTCAACTCCAAGGCCTTTTTTGTTCCAGCCACTCTGAATTTTGGTTGTGTTCACTCTTCTCTCAACCCAGGCTCCATGTCCCTGACCCTGCACCTCTAAAGAATACTGCCACCACCATGCTTTGCTGGGGGAATAGTATTAGCCAGATGCGAGTTTTCACCAGACAAACTGCTTGCAATTCTGACTAAATAATTCAATTTTTAGACTTCCACGGTTCTTTAAAAGCAATTTTTTGCAAAAGCCAAGAAGCCTCTCATAGATTTTTACTTCTGTCTATGTCTATGTCCTGATTTATGGACTGCTGCCAAAGGGTTGTGCTGCAGGTTTTGTTCTCTCTGCAGAGAGCTTCTGAAGCTTTCTTCAAAATACTGGTGCTACATTCTCTTACCAAAGACCAACTTGCTTGATTACTCAATTTGCCCAAATGACCAGCACTATGAAAGGCCCTTTCAGTTTCACATTTAATTCATTTCACAATTATTTTGTGCCTCGGAACACTCAAAGCTTTAGAAATTATGAAGGATGCAAACAAGTAAGGGTTTGCACCCTTAATGACCCATGGTAACCATGGCAACTGGATAGCACTGGGACAAGGAACGCCAATATGTTTGTGTGTGTTGTGTGTGTTTTGTGCAGCCAAGAGTAGATGCACCCTCATGCTCAGCAGACCTCCTGAATAAAGTCGTGGTTAAGCCCTGCCCTGATGTATGCCTCACCAAATGTTATCATGGCAGTGTGCAGAGTGTCTCATGACTTAATTTTTTCCACTAGGTATGTGTAAAGGATAATTAAAGTCAATTGAATGCATATGACTGTAACTTGTCCTGCAGCAAAGGTTCTAAACACACTGATAAAAACATACACTTTGACATTACTGAGTCCAAACAGGTGGGAAAGCCAATTTGAGTCAGTTAATGAAACTAGTGTATGCGGCCATCCACAGTATATCTACTGATATCAGTATTACATGACTAGAATGCCACTGTAACTCTAAAATATATTACACATTTTGCTCAATATCGAAAGAATAAAGAAGAAAGCTCCACATGTTTAAGCGTGCCATCTGCGTCCCTGGAAATTGTTAATGTCTGTAGAACTTGGAGTACTCTAGGTGTTAAAAATTGCGAATGTGTCATGCTGCTCAAAAACTGTGGAAATACTTGAATAATTTTAACTTTTCTGGATAATTTTTATATCACACAATGTACGTCAGTAAAGGCTTTTAGTGTTGATGGAATAATAAGGGTGTTTTATTACTTCTATATATATTTAGTCCATTTTCATGCAATTGTTTTAAGTCACAGTCCTTTTAAGCATTTAATGCTTATCAACATATTTAACATCTTTGACAAGCAAACTTTTTTTTTTTTTTTACTGAATGTGCATTCATTTTGAGATCTTTATATAAACTGTTTTCCCTGTGAGCCAAGAGACGCTATTTACACCTGCTTGAAAGACTGGACACTGTATTAAGACTAGCTCCCTATACATGATGGAAATTTCATTACTGTAGATTCTGTTTCCATCATCAATTATTAAAACATTGCTGCTTAATCAAGTGATCCTTTCAACACAATTGGAATGATGAGCAACAAAGAAAAAAAAGCTGTGGTGCAACTCTAAGATGTCTTAAAGACGCATAAATGCACATAGCTGTGTTCATATTTGTACACAGTAGTGTTTATTAAGGATTCATATTCTCCTATGTAAGTTGATCTGCTTTGGGAAGAAGCATGAGTAACATTGTTGAATGCAGATTTTTCTGTTTGTATCCTTCCAACCATGTTCTACACAACTGTACTGTAGCTTTTAAACACAGCCCCACAACTACTAGTGAGTCTTGTATAATGAAATCTGACATGTTCCTCTTTTAGGGCTATTCTGCTTAAGCCAATATACAACATTACTGGGGCATAGCCCATCGGGACTGGTGTATGTAGAGAGAGGCCATGCAAGCTAGCCCTTTGTTTAGAGTCCTTAGACCCTGTGGCAATATCTCGCCTCAATGAGAGTGCTGTAAGCTACATAGACTGGCCTAATTTCATCTTCAATCAGTGTCTTCAGAGCCATCAGGGATAACTAGCAGCTCCAGCACACGCCGTACTGAATTTATATTTATTAGTTGGTGAGATTTTGCTTTGTGATCTTTTAATTATGTTTAATTTGGTACAGATGCTGGCAGGTTAAATGAACTGAAGGGTATATAATGTAGGTTAACGTACGGTACCTAATTAGGAGAAAAATACAGATGGTATAGAGAGGAACATTGGATTTCACACTCCACTACAAGAATCTCATGACATTAAAAATAGTCCATGATTTACTACTGCTATCTAATGCAAATATTGTTAGGGTTATGTCAGTAACTATCACTATCAATTTCCAGTTATTAATTAAGCTTATCTCAATTTGTTGAGTTTGAAAGGAGCTCGTGCTACAGCATGTTTTAACAAACATTTTACCGGACTTGAAATCATCTGCTTGCACGGGCTGAAAATAACCAGACGCAGAAAACCTTATCTGCTTCACCTCATACTACGAGACACCAAAGAAGGCTCGCATGATGAAAAATGGATGTGCTATTTTAGAGAGAAGTCATCCAAGTGTCTCGCAGCACACCTTATGTACTGTAGGCACTCCCTGTCCCCTCACTCCCCTGCCACTAAACCCTCAGCAGGGGTACATGGCCCTGCAGTCCCCTTGGTGGCGTGCCACCTATGAAACTCTGCACCCAAGCATACCACATGTCCCACATCATTCAGCATGGTTAGCTAAGCTGCTGCTGTTATGTCGCCATTATCCATTTAACTTCTCTCTGCTCCATGGTGTCAGCTTCCTTTTGTTAATACTCATTCAGGTACAAAGTATTATTACACCCTGTGGAATAGGATAGCTCTACAAAGCCTTCAGGGGAAAGCATTTATCTCATTGATTATGTATCATAGCTGGTGTAACACAGCACATGTGGTATCTCTTCTAACAGCACGTCATGCTTCTTCACATAGAGGGAAGCACAAAAATTAGAAGCAAATGGTCTGGTGCAAAAGGCCTTTGCTGTGCTCCCATGGTTGCCATTGTTCCCCTACTTTTAATTTCTAAGCATTCACATAAGCTGCTTAACTTTTGCTTTTTAAGTGAAAAGAGAAATAAAGCTTTGTTGCTCCTGATGTCGCACAGCTTCCTCAAATCCAAACCTTACTTTCTTACCGCAGTTATTGGTGGAAGGGGAAAACAAACTACACCTGCCTCACTTCAGTTCCTTCAACCTCTGGCATTTTAGGCACACATCAAAAATCAACCAATACTTGGAGAAAAATATGCACGAAAAAGGGGAGAAACAGAACATTGGTAACCTGCCTATGCTGAGACTGGTTTATTTTATAATTTGTGATGTACAGTGTGTGCTCGGGCTTTAATACAAAGGATTAACTGATTTGCATTAGGACTGATAACTTCAAATGCAGTTTGGAGACATGAAATGCAACCACTTTCTGCCCATCAACTTCAATTTGTCAGCTGTCTTGAATCAATAGGGCTACTTCTCTCAAGGATGGCATGAATCTTTTATTCCCTTAAAGCAGGCGAATGGTGTCCTCCATACCCGTGTAATGCATCTACTCTGAAAGCTGCTCATTCCCAGTCACTGCACTGTCAGCCCTGACATCTTTATTCATGAGCACACATGCTAACTATAAATTCCTCTGAGGAGTATTAAGAGTTATGTTTTGGATTCGTAATGCACACTAGGGAGGATTGTGATAGGACTGGGACAAACGATTACGTTGGAAGGTTTTCAGACTCTCATCCACAATGCTTTAAGCATTCCATGCTCACGACTTTTAGAACAGAGTGCAGAACGTGCATGCAATATGGGAAGATGGGAACCTAAATGAAGTTTCTTTAAAATCCTGTTTGCCATACACCAAGCACTTCCAGTTAGACCCTAGAGTTTGGTGTGAAATTGTCTTGCAGCTTTCTGCAACAATCTATTTAACAGTGCAGCAGCTGGATCATGATTAGCAAAAAAACCCCAAAACATGCCTGATGGTTGTTGATGGAAGATTAAGCATGTATCCATGGCACAGAATCTAATTAAACTCATGATTAAAAATTAGGCTCCTCGGATTAAATAAAATATTAACACTTTTTTCTTCTATTTTAGAATCCAAAACTGCTGTTTGCCCATGATTTAAAGTGATCAAATGCTAAAGAATATTAGTGCAAAGCAACAATGTCTCACCAGAAGAGGTCTCACATGGCACAAACACGGGTGCTAAATGAAAACAATAAAGCATGATCAAAATGTGCAGCTCCACAAGAGTAGTACCTTTGGGATTAACTGTGTACAGATATGTCACGCTGACCAAAAAAAAAAAACCTCATGTGAGAGCATGGCAGGAGGTGGTCAATCTGCGGATTTATGCCACTGAGTGGTAACGTCGTATTAAATCTCTCTGACTCAGGATTGCTGTCTCTCAGTACACCATTCATAACAGGACTGGCCAAAAATGAATGACAAAAGTCTACCGCTTAAGGGAGAACATTTTCACTGCAAGCAAATCTGTACAGCAATTTTATAGGTCAATGGACTGATCCACTGTCTACTGAAACAACTGAAAACCTTTGCTACAAACCACCGCATCAATAAATGCACCATAGAGATTCAAACACACAATCAGTGTATTTTACTATATTTGAAATTTGTAAAGTCGACAAAGAATTTACTGCAAGGTAAGATTCAAAAGACAAAACATAAACTTTACAGCTGCTGATGTCAAAGACCTGTATCCTACAAATTCACCTGCAGAACTGCTTTGTGTAGTGCATTATTTGAGATGTAAGACTAACAATATTACAGAAACACTGTTTTTATTTGAAAAAAAAAAAAACCAATAAACACAATCCAATAATATTAAAAAAACCCAACATTCCTGTTGTATTATATGATCAGAATATTTTTTGTTTCTCGTAAGAACACGTTTCATAAATCTCTAATAACCATCATCTAGTTTTTTTTTTTGCAGAACACATGAAATAACACCAGCATAAACTTACAGGAAGATCTAATTTTAGACTAGACTAGCTTTGCTGTTTTCCTCTGTCTGAGGTACTGTGGACATGCACCTCTGGTTGGTTAGTGACCAACTGACTGACACAACATGAAATGAGGAGATCTCCAGGTGCTCTCCAGACACCTCTCAGCTTACGGGCATGCTGTGCCAGCCCCCTTCTGTTTTACCAGATCAGTTACTTACCATCCTTGCGGTAGTAGGTGATCTCCACCTTGCGCTCCTCAGACCCAAACACTGCCTGTGTCACCTGGTTGATGGCCTCTTTGTCAGTGAGGTCACCATGGAGGAAGTCACACGTGCATGGCTTCTGCATGATGTCTGGTCTTGAGAAGCCTGTCATCTCACAGAAGCCATCATTGCAGTAGATGATTGCACAGTTCTCCACCCTGGCGTTAGCTATCACAAATTTCCGGTCTGTGTGAAAGAGGGGAACAAATATATATGATCTGATGTGATCTCAGTGTAAACCATGGCTCACATATAATAACAGTCAGCAATCAAGTGAAGTGCATGGCAACTACTGAGTCTATATAATAATAATAACAACAATAATAATAATAATAAAACAAGAATCTAACATTTCAGTTTTATCCTTTTGTTTAAGAAATATCTTAACATAAAGTTAAACACACACACACAGACACACACGTATATACATATCTTATTCTGTCAATAACGTTTACTTTGTGCTATTTCTTTATCTGGTAGCAGAATTTGTACATCAACAAAATACTTACTCTGTCCCTCGAATTTCCGAATTATTATTCCAAGGAATGTGTTCTGTGGTGCAACGTGACCTCTTCTTATAGGCATATTTAGACAAAGAATATCCCGCGATCTTCAGTAAAAAGTGCCTCCACAGTAAATCCCCAAGTTGCAAAGGTTAGCTGTTTGTGGGGTTTCTTTTACCAAATTCGCTACACGCAAACACTCTTTCCACTTTAAATTACCTTTCTACTTTACCGTAGAGTTATTTATCCCGCTTGTATGACTGAGCATCTAAATGGCTCATCTCCGAAACGCGCGGAATCGGGGAGGATTGCTTGAGTTAGGTTTAGTTCGCAAAGCATTTCGCGTTGAGGTTGGGTGCGATCCTGACGTCCTCTGTCGCGGTGTGTTGAGCGCACACAGCGGACAGTGGTTAATATGCCAAGGGGAATGACGTTGCTCTCAGGGGGCTTAGCCCGCGTATGGATAAGTCCCAGCCTTGCGGAGCAACAATGAGCATTGCTGGAATACACTACAGTATGTGCTTACATACTGCCTTGTGTGTATGGGTGCGTGCGTGCGTGTGTGTTTGTGGTTGAGGGAGAGGGGGGTCCACATAATGACAGGAGACTTTTTAGTGGAGGGTGATAGTTAACAGCAGTTTGATAAAAATTGAAACGCACACATATTAACACTGGTAACTGACAAGCTGTTTTGAACTCTTAAATAACCGTTTATACATGTTTGATACTCTAGACTGCTGTAATGTTTGCTGTCCAACATCTACTTAGCGCTTTTTTCCACTTCACCGATTTGAATATGTAAGCTAACTCAGCGACCGCTGATTAATGAATTAATGTTCCTTAGCATTTGCAAACATTTCAAAAAGAGTCTAACCGCTTGTGAAATATGTTTATGTGCTTTGTTGAGCAGCCCACTAATTAACATATATCATTACTTTTTATAACACATGCGACATTTTAACCTGAGGCTATCTACTGTACTGTCTCATCACCCGAACCCCCACCGCTGGTAGGGGAATTATGCTAAATATGGCTACAGCTAGGCAACTCCTTACAGTGAATGGGCAGATATTAGAGTGGATTCTATCTTAATCATCGAGTCCTTAGTGAAAAAGCAAACAAAGACTTATTTCTATAACTGGAGAACTGTTTTTCTTTGAATGAGGAGAATTAGCATTTATGATATCTGGTGGTCTCCTAGAATCCACCCAACAAACAAGCAAACAAACATATAATTTTGCGGACAAAATGCACTTACCTTATTAATGTGTAAAATATTATACATGTAAAACTTATGTAAAACTTCAACAGTTATGTTAAACACCGTGTTATACAGAAACACCATGTACCATGAGCTTAAATATTTCATACAGGCACACAAAAATCAATCAAAAGTCATATAATTAGATTCGATATATAACCATACAGCGTTTCTTATATTTTTTACATTTTCTTGGGTTAGTGGGTCTGTGCAAGCTGCATTTGACTGACCTCCCTGATTCTTCTGTTAGTTTTCTTGTACCGTATGGATCAACTGCAGCTTGAGTAGATTCATATAGCTTGAGCAACTGGAAAAAATAATCCTATAGGTATGCTAAGCCCTTAAGAATCACTTTGGACATCTGTCCATTGCGTTAAAAAGACTAATAGATTCAAGTGATGGTGAAAATGCAGGGCGAGAGGCAGGGTACACTCTGGACAGGTTGCCAATGCTCATACATCCACAGTCCACTGAGAATAGCCAATTAAGCTAACATGCAAGCACCACACAGAAAAGACCTTGCTGACCAAGACATTCAATCCCCATATCTTTTTGCTGTGTGACAGCTGTTTTTCCTAACTTTCTCCTTCAAAATTCTATTTTACTGAAAAAGCAGTGACATCAGCTCAAGAAACATTTACAGTGGCCTGCACATGAATGTAAACCCAGAATCTAGACAACTTTTCAGCTTGTCTGCACTCAGTTTATGCCATAAACCGAGTGACCGAGTTTGTAGGCTTTTGCTTGGCTTGACAAAAGAGGATATGTGAGTGTAAAGTACTTTTTATTTTATTTATTTTACTTTAATGACACTATGTCCTTAAACTTACATACAGAACAAGTCTTTTGTGAATTTGTTTCATTTGTGAAACATTGTCAAAATGAGGAAAATCCTTTCTCATTTTGAGCGATGTTAAAAAAGTTGGTCACTACTTTTAGGGATTATTGTTATTTCTTATTTTCAGAATGTTCCAAACCCATGACTCAAAGTGTTTTTCAGTGGTTTTCCTTTGGTTCCTCCCAAAAAATCCAGAATGAAAATTTTAACTCTTTTCTTTACATACAAATCCTTTAATGACCATCTCAGCTTAAAAATCACCATATTATCTCAATGGAGAACGTTGCTCTCAGACACCACTTTTTAAAGCTTATGCTGACACATTCCTCTGTGGAACTATAGCTCTGATATTGTATTTTTCTAGGTAAACACAGAATTTGCTTTCAAAATCAGTATTAAAACCTTCCTGTAGCTATGCTGCTGTAAGCTGACACTGCTGGATAACTTCCCACGATGCACTGAGCATCTATCTTCTACTTTATTCTTTTTTTGCTGTCCATGCATTTATATGCCACTATATCATGTCATTATCATTGTGCCTTCTCTCCCCTATAGCTTTTTTCTCTCTCCCTGTACCTTTCTGCAGGTGCCTCAGGCTCTGTGGCTGCATGCTCCTGATTTGCAGTTACTTGTCTCTCCAGCCTGCCCGGTGTTTATTGTTACTGTATATAGCATTTCACTTTACTATGCTCTCTTTTTCTATCTTTGCTTTCCCTTCAGCCCAACCAGTCAAGGAAAATTCAGTAAAAGGACTAGATGTTACAATCCCTGATAATCCCTGAGTCGTGTATGGTCTTCATCAATCAATATAATGTGCAAATTGGATGTTATTGTAAAATCTAATATAAAATATTTAAATTTATGTATTACACTTTATACAATTATACAGAAATGTGCTTATTAAGTACTACTTAATACTACTTAATAGCATTTAGTATGCTGTATATATCTTGTGACACATTTTATGCTGGGGACGTATTTCACAGGTATTTTTAAAATATGCTGATTGGACAGTTATATATAATTTTTTTTCTTTTACCTTTATTTTTTACCCTTTTAGTTATGTATACGTATGTATGTATGTGTATATGTGTGTATATCTTTATCTATATCTATATATATATCTATGTATATATATATAGATATATATATATATATGACAAGCAAACCAAGCATAAAACATAAAAAGCTAACAAACATAAAAAAACTGTCCAGAAAAGTTGAGCACAGATTAGCAGTAGGTGCCTTTAACTGAGGTGCTGTCCATGGTGCTGTAGTTTCAGTACCACTGCCTGCATGCGAACATGACATGGAGCATAATGATGTGCTATTGTATCCTTGCAGTTTCTCTTTCTTTCTGTCTCACTCAGTCATTCGCTCTCTTAAGCTTTGGCAATTCTACACAAACAACAACCAGGTGGTTAAAAAAATGTATGCATAATGCAAAACCTCACTTACAGTCTTGAAACATCTGTCCCAGTATTTCAGCTTGACTTCTTCAAACAGCTGGCCAATTGTGAGTGAGAGAACATAATGAATAACTTCACATGACATGATCACATTCACAGATCATACATGGTGTACTTCATCACTGTCAGTGAGGACTTAAATATTTATACCTGTTTATTTCAATTCCAGCGAGCATGCAATTACCTGCTTTGTGGTTTATGCGCCTATTTAATCTTTTTCATCACAATATTATCATATTCCAGTTTAGTATTTACAGTGCCTTTGAACCTTGTCTGGTGTGTTATTTTGTTGCTTTGCACTGTACTTCTTGAGAGGCTGTGCCAAGCTGCAGGTGTGTCTTAAGATGAAAACACTCCTGTTCTTTTGCCCTACATTTTGAGGATTGGGGCAAACACGTGTGGAAGTATCTGCTTTTTTGTTTTGAACTGTTCTGGAACAAGAGTTTACTTTAGAAGTTAGCTTAGAAAGCATTTTTTGACTTTGAAGGTACTTGAAGGTACAGTAACATGCACAATATAATCACCCCTACCCCCGCCTCCCGTACCCATAAATGGAGACCTCTCCAGGCCTTGTGTGGTGTATTTTATCAGATCACTGTTGCATTAAGCCAGTCTGAAACTCGTATCCATTATTCACAACAAAAAACAGAGCTGAACCTTTCAAAGGAAAGCCATAACTCACTAACAATTAAGTTGGTTTTTTTAAAAAAAAAAAAAAGCTTTGCATTTTGGGAAGAAAATTCATTTGATTAAGTGTACAATGCATGGCTTGACACAGTGGTTGAAACCATTGCTTACATTGGTATGACCAATGTAGAAATATCGTTGTTATGTGTATTTCACTTCTATGAACACAACTAATTAATACTGGCATATATGCTGACTTGTAAAAGCAAAGGGTAGCAATGCGTGCATGATTGTGTGGTATTAGCTGAGAGAAAATAACGTTCCCGTGCCATGACGAGCTGTGTGCCTTGGTTCTGTCGCATACTACTACTTCAGCATGCTTGTTCACCTCACAATACATCTGCATCATACTTGTGAATTAGACAAATTATTATTTAATGTAATATATTACATCAAACTTTTTACATCAAATAAAAAAATCGCATTGTGCCGGTGCTGGTTTGCTAGGAGAGCGAAAATAAAGAAAGGGTTTTTTTTTACACATTACCATTAATTCATTGCTATTAGCCAAACTTCTATTCATATGTATTTAATTTTCTAAGTGGCTAATGGGGGTTAAAAGCCCCATGCATTAAATTATGTCATGTGGAAATGTTAAATACCGAATATCAGATATGACAGTTTACATTAAGTCCAAGTTGAGATCATCAATCCGATGAACCGAATGCACTCTACTCAGTTATCAATGTGATATTAAGCAAAACCTCAAACCTGCACTATAGAGTTCTCAGCATTAAATCTTCCAACAATGACATGCAGTCATGCCATGTAGCAAACAATATGATCGCGCTGCGGTTAGTAATTGGTCTGTTGGGTTACAGTAGTTTCAGGTTTGAGTGATTCTGAGAGTGGTTTCGTGAAGAAATAGCACCCAGTTTCAAAACACTGTCTTAGATGGCATCCATCATTTGAGCAACAAAATGAATGCATACCTGCTCAGACAAAGACTGCCGTTCCACAGCTGTGGTTAACTGTCACTAGTAGGAAGGTGGAAATAGAAGTTGTGCATAAAAATCACAATCTTCGTGTCATATCAAAAGGCATTACATTGCATTGCATTATAGAATGGCATTCTTAAATAAATCATAAGGTGTTTTTTAACAACATCAAATGGCATGCATTTCTAGATATTGTATGGTAATTTTGAAAATCACACGCCTTTTCATTCATTCATTCATTCAGTCGTTGCACATAATCTCTGAGATTTTAGAGCAATCTGAGCCACCAGAGCAGCATGCACTGTCCAGAGCCTAATCCAGGTCTCACGGCAGTAGTGCGCTTTCTGTCTCTCAGTCTCCCTTTATCTTTTTTTTCCCTCTCTCCTTTTCCTCTCTGTGGTACAGTGACACATACGTACACTTGCACCGATGGTGCACACTTGCAGGGCTTACTCAACGTTCATATAAACCATTACGGCCCTATCTCTGAGAATAATCCACTACTGCAAAACATCAGAGTGCTATTGCCGCACCCACTGCTGTGCCTTACCCCATAAATGGCAGCACACGTTCTGCACCATCTGCCCCCAATGAGAAAAAAAGGGCCACCCTGCACTTTTGGCTTAGTGTGTCACTTCACAATATCATTTAATCCGCCAGAGGTCAGTGCTTTGTCCCTTAGGCACTAGTGAAAATGTTAGACCTATTACATGGCCTGAAAAAAATGTGCTTTCATAAATGGTTTCTCCAAATTACATGAAAAATATACTAAGCTAAAGCTTCGGCAGCTATGCTCTCTCGCTACCACGTGCACAAATATTGTTTTGAGCATCCTGTATCACGTTTCCATTAATTTGCAGGGTCAGAAGTACTGCAGCATCTGTTCCCAGTGTTAGGCCCTGTGTGAATACAGATGCAGTCTCTTGGCACAAGCACCATATGTTGCCACCAGCAAACAGGCAACGAAGTCATTTGATAGTGAATCCGTGTGGCTTGCTTTGTCCAAGCTGTGACTGCTGATTCAACACAAAGCCAGACATCTTGTATAGGTCAGCCATCCATTGTTGTTTATCAGAGTAGCAGTGGAAGGAGAATTAGTCGTGATGCACAAAGCTTACACAAGTCATGCCAGGGGACAAATTATATTTATGGATGGATCTCACATACTTGTAGGCTCTGTGTAAAAGAAAAGAAAAGATTTTCCTCAGATTACCAAACAAAACAACAACAACAGATCATTAAGATCATAAGTGACATTAACGCCAGTCATCACTCACGCTGCGAAGTAATTGGGATGTATGTAAAACAACCTGAAGTGACATTAAAAGCCTTTCATCCTTTCCTAATGGTAGAAGTTCCCCACTGAGGTCACCAGCTTCAGCAGAATGACACTTTTTTGTGAGAGGAAATGGCTCTCCAAGGCTACAGCAAAATATGATTATAGATCGTTTATTTGGATCACTAATGCCAGATGACATGCAAAGGCCACCATCAGTGAACCTTTTCCCACTAAGAAACAATTTACCTTTATGAATAATTTAAATGATGCCAATTAAAATCCAGTGCTGACAACCCCCCCCACCACCATTTGGAATCACTTTGATGACCTTCAGATCTGACTGCAGATTAATCACTTAATAGGAAATAATCAGCAACTGTTTTATGACTCCTGCTACTGCTGGCGCAAAAAAAAGTGCAGAAGGGAGAGGGAAGTAACAATTGTTTCTAAAGAGCTAACTCATTAGCTGGAAACACTCTCTGATATTACAGTGCTTGTTTTTTGCAGCTCATGATAATGACTCACAGTCAAGTTGGGAAAAGACACGTTATAAAGATGCGATTACTCCAGACATCCATGCTTTGTTTCCTGCTGTGTGAAATCACTCCAATCACATGTTAAATACTGAATATGATATCACTGACAGCATTGTATTCCTATAGGAACGCGTGACAGTGAATCTCACTGAATCTCACAAGAAGAAACTTGTAAATGTCATCAAGGTGTGCAGAAATTTCTAGCTGTTGCAGTGCTCTTGCCAAGTTTGAGGAGGAGCAGTTCGTTCTCACTGTTGTCAAACTGCTGGCAGGATTCAATGGAGTGATTACCTCATTTCAGTTATCCCCTCTGTGATCAAAGGTTACCATGGAAACTGGTGTGTCCCAGCAGATGTGCTACTGCCCCCTCCCCCTTTGCAATGTAGACTTCTCAGTATGAAATTATTCTATAGCGCTGCCTTTCTCATATTTTTCCTGTTTTTTGTCATAGCTCACTATTGCTTGTGCATTATTTTACAATTAAAAAATAAACTCCTTATTTTAAGCAACAGGGTGTATTGGTTAACACAAACGCTCTATAGATATGATTAATGGAGAGTTAGATCTGTCAGTATTGCAAAATGTCACCAATTGAGTCTCTATCATGCTTAACAAAAATGCCATCTCTTCATGAGCTGTCTGGTTGGCACAGCACACACAAGGGACTCTTACTGCGAGTAGTCTGGCTTCACAGCTCGGTTTCTGGAGGACAGCCAATATAAGGAGTCCGTCTCCGCATCTGAACTAACTAATGCATGCGTAGACAGCCTGCGTAAACCATGCACAGGCTATCTTTGAGTAATTTTTCTCATGGATGAGCCAAAAATATTGGAAAATGATGACTCTAAAAATAAAAGCTTAGATCTTTGTCCATATGATTATGAAGATAGACAGCTACATTCATAGCTTTCCCTACAGAGATATACACCCACCAGAAGTGTGAATGCTGGTTTAACAGGTAACAGAATCATTGGGAATGAATAAGAAATTGCTCAAGGCTTCGTCTCCTCCTTATTTGCTTCAAAGAAAAAAAAATACTAACACCAACCACTAAAATAATTTTTAATTAATGCTCCCTTGTGAGGTACTGTACTTCTCTCAGATCTTCAATATTTTCCTGTGTAATATTCTTCTTCTTCTTTTGGCTACTCTCTTTAGGGATTGCCACAGGGGATCATCTCAATCTCTCTCTATCCCTACCATTCTCCTCTGTCACACCAACGCTCTGCATGTCCTCCTTCTTTACATCCAGAATACATCTTCCTCTTCTCTTCCTGCAATATATCCACTATCCCTCCTCAGCGTTGCCTCCCTAACTTTGTTTCCAAACCACTCGACCTGCCCTGCCCTGTCTGATATACTCACACTCATCCTGGCTGCTCCCCATAAAAATCTTTCAGCTTTGATGCCTCCACCTCTTGTCTTATTGTTAGTGTTTTTGTTTTCATGTTTCCAAACCAGATATCATAGCAGTGCTGTCTCCCTCACAATAACATACAGGTATTCTGACTTTATTCAATACACTTTCATTCCTCTTCTTTTCAGTACATACCTCCACCTCTGCAGGCTTTCATCATTATGGTGCCCGGAGACTCCTGCCTGAATTCATTTGTCAGCCTGTCCATCAACATTGCAAACCCATCTGCCAGTTGTGATTACTACCACACACCTAAACACTGTCTTGCTGTCCTTGCAGTTCTGCACCACCCTCACATATTTTCCTGCCACTCCTAATTTTCACAGAACCACGGTTCCTCTCTTGGAACCCTGCCGTCTGCCTCTCTAGATCCAAAATGATACAGTACAGCTCCTTCTGACTTTCTGTATACTTGTCCATCAGTGCTCTCAAGACATGTTATGTGTAACTCTTTCTTGGCATAAAGTCGTACTGTTGCTTGCTAATTGTCACCTCTCTTTCTAACCTAGCTTCAAAAACTCTTTACTATGGGACTCCCGCATGACTCATCAACCTTTTCCCTCCCTCTGTAGTTACTACTACGCTGCATTTCACCATGGTTCTTGGTTCTGTACTAATACACTAGTCAGTTCCTCATTCATCCTTTCAGGATTAGACAAACTGGTTAAAAAGTCTGCTTTCCTCTCACCTGGACTTAGTGCTATTCCACCCTTCATAACTGTCCTCACTTACTAATCCTCTTCACTCCCTGATTTACCATCTTTCTTTCATCTGTCCTCCCCTTTCTCTTTTCCTTCATTCCTCAGCTTCCCAAAGTACTCCTTCAACCTTCTCAGTGCTTCACCCAGTATATTTCCAGTAACTCAGTATTAGTTGTTTCCTTTGCCTTTGCTAGTTCTCTCTTTCTTCATCTCCTAGAGATGAACATTTTTATTTGCTTTATTTTGCTATTCCAGCAACTATCACCTTGTTTTCTTTCCTCTGTCCAGAGCATAACTAAACACATTCTTGGCAGTTTCCCTCAACACTTCGGCTGTACTGTCACAGTCTGGCAGAGGCAGACTGTATGTATTATGAAGAGGACCCAAAATGCAGACACCATGAAACAAAACTTAAATGTTAACAGAAAGCGAGCCGTTTATTAAGGCTGGTGAAAACATTACAAAACAAAATGCAGAGGAGAAGCTAAACAATAACCTAAACTGGGAGAGCTAAGATAACATAGAAACCCAAAACATGAACCCTAACATGGATACAAAAATACCTAGAGCACAGAGCCTGGAAATATGACACAAAGGACAACAGACGACCTGACAGTGAACGAACAGAAACACACAGACTAAATACACACAAGGGTGATTAGGGGGAAGTGGAAACACATGGGGAAACAGCTGACACTAGTCTGACATAACGAGACAAAGGAAGCAAAGCTGACTACACTGACATAGGACACAGACTTTCAAAATAAAACAGGAAACATGAGATGTAGACAAGACAATATAAACTTGACAACATAAGATACGCAGCATGAAACAGGGAGAGGGAAACTTAAATACAGGGGTAGAAAAACACAAAGAGAAACTAATAAACAAATGAACTTAGCTATCCTAAAGAACTTAAAACATCCAAATAAACTAAAACTCAAAACGCTGGGTCAATAGACCCAGGAATGTGACATGTACTTTCTCATGTCATCTGGTAACTCTTCCCAACCACCCAGAGACACTCTCAGCTCCTCCCTAAACTCTGCGTTCACTTCCTTCACTCACTTAGCTCTGGTATTTGAAGTCATGCTACTAACTATCTGTGCTGCCCAGCTGCATATGCCCCTGTTACCACCTTAGCATCTCTTTCAGATTTCATCTTCTGCATAAGATGTAGTCCACCATCTGTCCACCTTCTTCTCCTCTTATACATTACCCTGGGTTCCTCCCTCTTCTTGAAATATATGTTGAACACAGCAATTCTTTTTGCAAAATCCAATACCATGTATCCTTCTGCATTCCTCTCTGCAAGACCATACCCACCCAACCCCTGTTCACCACTTTTATTCCTTTCACCTATGTCCATAGAAGTCTGCTTCAGTTACCACTCGCTCACCCCCCAGAGATACTCTCTATTTCACACTTCATCCACCTCTTCTGACATCCAACTTGTAGGAGATATGCACTGACAACATTCAGCATCAGTCCTCAATTTCCAGCTTCAAACTTATGATCCTGTCTGTAAACATTCTTACCTCCACAACACTATTTATATTCTTTTCTTTCAAGATTATCCCTATCTTTTTCTCTTCCTGTCAGTACCATGGCAGAACCGTTTGACTCTACCTCCAATGTTCCCAGCCATGCTTCCTTTCCACCTTGTCCCCTGCACACACAATATATGTACCTTCCCTCTTTCAATTATATCATCAACTCCCTCCTTTTACCTTTACTCCCTTCATTTAAAGTCTCTCTCATTTCCACACTCTGCCTTTTCTTCTCTCACACTGCCTTTGAGCATGCCTCCCCCCTCTCCTTTTCCTTTGTCTTTGGCCAACAATAGCACAGTTTCCACCCGCACCATGTTGGCCGACAGCACTCGAGGCGGTTGTTGTTAACCCGGACTCCAACTGATATGGAAATCTTATTCTTGATGTTTGATTTGGCAAAGCTTTTAAATTGCCCTTCATGACACTACCCTTCCCATTTATTCGGGTTTGGGATGAGTACGATGGCTTGTGGCCCCCCTGTGGCAGGGTTATCTTACTGTGATATAAGTGGTGAAAATGCAATTCATTATATTTAGGTCCAAGGTATAAAGCACACAGGGGTGAACTCAGGCTACATGCCTTAGAAGGCAGCGGGAACAGAATATATCACTCTCAGCTTTGAATGATTATAGTTTTATAAAGTACAGTATTATAGCTTCAAATGTAATCAAAGTAACACATATTCTGAACATTTACATAACTGTGTTCTTTAATGCCCAAAATAATTGTGTAGTCTCTGCTGAATAGTTTAATGACACTTGCACAGTCTAAACGGTCTAAAGCATGTGTGTGAATGTTATTCCACTCTGTGTAATTAAAGTTGTGCACTGAAACATGACAGTAGTGCTCCAGGCAATGTTGTGCACTGAAACATGTCACTAGTGGCAACAATAAACCTTAAAACTTAAATAGTTTGAGGAAACAAATCAATGTCTGCAGAATAAAATAGATATAAGCTAATGTTCACAAGTTTAATTATGACAATAAGTGGATTTAAATTGAGCAGGTTACTGAGTAGGGCGACTTAGAAGATGCACCTCCTGATATGTATAAAGCCACTGAGACCTGGCTGTTTGGCAACTTCTTCCAATTTCCATGGTGAATATCAAGAACAAACACTTACACAAATAGCTTAAGTGGAATTGCTGAAATGCCACTTTTATTCTTTGTCTTACTATTAACTTTTGTTTTTGATAAAGCTTATAGTTAAGGCTGGATCAGGTGACCTTGAACCACCCAGTCTTGCTGCTTTAGGCTTATAACTTGCTGGGGAACCACTCAATATGCTTTGAGCACTTCCACATACCCATCTTTTTTCTTCCTATGTCTTTTTTTCTGTTGCATCAACTGTAGTCTTTTGTCGATGTTTGAGAACGCTCAGTGTGCATCTGTCTTCCTGTTTTTCCTTCACCTTCATCCTTCACCCTCCCTGACCCTGTTGATGCCAGAGGTCTCTTCCTGTTAAAAGAGAGTTCTTTCTCCCCACCATCACAAAGTGCTTGCTCACTGGGGATCATCTGATCTCTCTCTAAAACTGTAGGGTCGTTACATTACAGTGTAAAGTAAATTTAGATAACGTTGTGAACTGGTGCAATATTAATAAAATTGACTTTTAGGGTAAATACATTTTCAAGGTTGCAGAATGACTGCACGTAGCACTGTGGTGTAAGTGGGAAAGAATGACTCTCTGCTGACATCATGTGGCCACCACAACAAATTACATGTAAGATTTTATAAGCGACATCGCTAAACTTCATGCTGTTGCTCTATTAGAAAACCCAGGACACTTGACATAAGCATGTCACCTCACCCAGCATATATGAATGCACATCGTGGTCCTTTTGTTTTTTAACCAATGAAAAAAAAGTAAAAATGTATCTCTTAAATTTTTAGCCAGTGATGCTCATTTGACCCTTTACTGCATATAACTCAGTGCAGTGAACATTAGTGTATTATTTGTACAATCTGTTCCTCTCTCCACTATGAAAATACAAAATAGATCTTGCATTAAAACCTGTTCAGACCAAAGAATGATTTTAAATGATTTTACTAACAGACTCCCCTGCCAGTGGATAATTTGTAGAATTCATGATTAGTCTGTCTGCTTTTCGTCTGTGTATGGCAAAGAGTTTTTAACAGGATATTATGAATCTATAAGATTTATGGTGCAATTAATATTTAAACTTTCTACATAAACAGACTGTGTTCTAGTATATCTACAAACCCTATCTACACATTTGTGCAATGTAGGCACAGACACTGCACAGTACTCCATTGACTCTTTTAAAAAGCAGCTGAAGACATTTCTCTACAAATGAACTTGTAATTAATTTTTTCCATTGTTTTATATTATTTTATTTATATTTCTGTTTCTGTTTTTTCGTGATTTTTATCTATCAAAAGCACTATATAAATACATTTTACATACTTACTTACTTAGATTGTATTAAGTTGTTGGCAAGTCACTCATTTTTAGTAAAATTCTTCTTCTTAGCTGTGCTCTGACCAAAATCTGGCTCTAAGGACATTCAGTTGGGTATTAGTATAAAAAATGCCTGCAGAAACAGTTTGATGATCCTGCCTAAGATCCTTAAGACAAAGATACACATAATAGTCCCATATCCACGTGCAACAGCCTATGGAGTGTTCAAGGTTTCTTCTTGTGTTATAGAAACAGCAATGTAAATGATGCTTATTCATTTTTAAACATTGACAGTGAAGCTAGTTGACAGACTGTGTTTAGTGAACTGGAATTGAAATCAGTCCTAATTGTATAATAAACTACAGGTAGGCTCTGCTTATATTACCACACTTTGCATTTTAGTGTAAACTTTAACTTTTCTGCTCAATAAATTTAACAGACTTATCTGTAGTTAAAATCTGAAACATGTCTTTTCAGTTACACAATGCCTACAGAGGCAGTTTAAGTTTTTTAATTTACAGGATCTGTAAGCCCTGTTAACAGGTTGTGCATTTTTTTTATTTGGCAGTTTTCCTGCCATGTAGGTGCAAATGTACATATTAATGAAAAAAAAACATGTTAATTAAAAGGCTCTCTTTTTTACAGTTTGCTTTGGTGCAGTTCTCACATCAGGAACGTCATTCTCACCACTCTTAATCCAGTTCTCAAAACAGTTAAGGCATTTTTTAATAACACAGACTCATGTGTGCAAAACACTAAAACAATTTTGCTTTAAGACTCATGAGAAGTGATGTTACTGATGTGAGAATTGTGACCAAAGCTGTTGACAAAAATTGTAAGTGACTCTGAATGTGGCATCATTGTTGAAGGTAGTCTAAGTATTTCAGACTGCTGATCTACTGGGATTTCTCCACACAACCACTGGCTTTACAGAGAATGGTCTAAAAAGAGAAACTTTCTAGTGAGCTGCAGTTTTCTGGAAGAAAATGCCTGGTTGATGCCAGAGGTCAGAGGAAATGGACAGACAGCTTCAAGCTAAAAAGTAAAACAGTAGCTCAAATAACGACTCATTATAGCCAAGGTATGCAGAAGAGCATCTCAGAAAACACAGCATGATGAACCTTGAAGCAGGTAGGCTATAGCAGCAGACTCCTTTCACTTAATAACAAACTAATTTGCGTGGGCTTACCAAAACTGGAAAATAGGAGGTTGGAAAAATGCTGCCTGGTCTGTAAAGCATGAATTTCAGCTGTGACATTTGAAGAATAAGGTCAAAATGTGGCATAAACAACACGAAAACATTGGTCCTTTCTACGCAGAAAGTCCCCGATGCTGTCATATCAGGATGGAGACAAAAAAGGAATTATTTTTCTCCTTTCCACAACCAGACTTAAGAAGCCTTTGGTTTCACGCCCTCACGGCAAGCATCTATTGCTTCATTTAGAGATTGTTGATTATGAGGCTTTCAGTCATGCATCTTCTACCTCCAAGTAGAGAAGAATTCCACAATAGGGTTGAGGAATGGTGAATACAATGGCAGGAACACCATTATCACCTGCTGGTGAAAAGTTACATAGTCCCAAATCACCACATGAAGTAGCATGTTGGCTCTCACAATCACCACTTTCATTTTCAGGAATGAGGGCATTTTAGTTCCACATGAATTACCACATGTTCAGCAATAGCAGCACGCTGGCCTGGCATATGTGGTCCTTCCATGGATGATGTTCATGTAATATCTCCCTACTTTATTCAGGTCAAATCCTTCCTCAACCATGTACACAAAATTGTGAAGCATCTCATTGGCCTCCAACTCAAGCCATCTCTTAGCTGTGAACATTAGAAATATTAGCTTAGAAAATAGAGAAAATATGTCTATTCTTACCTGTACAGAGAGGCTGAGCTCTCTCATTGTTCCGGTTTGCAGAAGGACCAGTCTACTGGAAATGGTGAGGTGGGGGTACTATTCTAACAATACAGCAGCTATCAATTTATCAGTTATTATGCAAAGCTGACTTGAGAAACAATTAAAGTAACTTCAAGTAAAGTGAAAACACTAATGCAATGCTGGAAAAACAGTTCTGAGGAGTTGTCAGTCAGATGAGGAAGAAATGCTAATGTGGCTGGTGAGAACGACGTTCCTGATGAGAGAATTGCATCAGACCAATTGAGGAGTAGAATTGTAAAATGGCCTTTGGACATCAGTGTTTCTGCTATAAATAATGGAGGTGGTATCAAAAAAACATAAAATAAGCACAAAAGTCTCCGTTGGATGCCTTCACAATTAAATACTGTTTTCCTTGATTTAAGTGATTTGGCAAAAAATTTAATCAAAGTTCTCCTGCTGCATATAGAGATGTTTATGAAGACATGTAAAACAGAAGAGGGCAGTGTTGAACAAGAAATAAAACTAGACCAGTCAACCAGTTTTATTTATGTTACAGTTGCTTCAAATTCTTGACTGCGAGGCATTGCCCATAAATTCCCCTATGATATGAAAAACACAAACCGTTTTTTAACATTTAAAATTACAGTTGTTAACACACAACAGGACACACTTGTGATCTATAGTTCCAGAACATAGGAAATAATCGTGCTGTAATGCTAATATGTTGCTGCTCACAGTCTACTGTATGACTGATGAAATCATATTAACTAAAAAAACAGAGAAAAAAAAGATCCAGTGAATTACTCCTTTTACTGGATTGCAAAGTATGCATTGCAAAAATTGTGTAACAATGAGCTTAATTGGTTTGTTTTAAACATATTTTTGCAACAAGTGTTAAAATGAAACTAAAAGAAATCTAGAAATTCTATACAAAACATTATCTATATCTATCTAGACCATATATATTCTTTTCTTATTTAATACACCTGGGGAAAATACTGTTTGCCTGCCTGAACCATCCCTTACTATATTCTGCAGATATATCTAGACACCTAGCATTTCCTGCATCCAGGAGAGACATCTGATCTTGTGGCTGGTGAAAACAATGCCTATGCGGGGTTGAGTAATGTAGAGTACGGTAGGAAAAGTAACACCATCCATGGAACAGAATGTAGACTATGGTGTAAATGAAAGGTAGCTGTGAGCAATGGAAAATTATCTGCATTTTTGGTTTGTTAACTGCATGTAGAGTTTTGAAAAATGAATTCTATGTGAAAAAGGGCCTTGTATCATGATGCATCCAAACATACATTGTGGGGTGACATGATAATTATGTCAAGCTTGAGGATAATAATGGTAATGCTGTCAGAGCGATCTGACTGGAAGGACTAAACCGATGGCACGGTGTCTGCTGGATTGCTACACTGAAAATTAAGAGATGAGAGTTATAAATCTATCAAGGCTTGAGGCCGGCTGAGAACTACAGAGACACTGGATAGAGAGACAGATAGGTAGACAGATATCTTTCTTAGGGAACAGACTAAGTATACTTTGAAGACTCTAAAATAAAATAAAAAATACAGAAAGATGGAAGGTGTTAAAAGTCATTCTTAAGTGTGGCACTGATGATAGAAAGTTGTTCTTGTGAGGGGGGAAATGGTGCCATACCTATGTAACATTCATATCATTTGAATTATGAATCAGAGCAGGAAGAACTCTATGTTCTTAAATGATGAATATTTAAAGGATTGAGTATACACATCATCATATTGACAAAGGAAGAATACTAATGTCCTCTTCTCTGAGTCTGATTAGAGGTTAAGCAGAATGCAGACTGCATAATTCATTTTCATTCTTGCATTTTTCTGCCTTTTGATTTGGCTCTTCTTGGGTTTGATAACTTCTTTGTGCCAAAGTCCGGCCCTTTCAAAACTGAAAATGTGGAAAGGTGCGGAATGCTAATGAGGGATAATTGGTGCCATTTGTGTTTAGCGTGTCAAAGTTAAAGATGAATTTCAACTTTCATTGTGCATAATATTTAATGTGCAGGACCTGCTTGTTAATGAGTCTTTTCAAGGCCCAGTAGCAGTTGATGTACATAGACTAGCTGCCGTCCCCACTGACACAGACATTGTCCACAGTTTATTAAATTGAATGTTGTATTTAACTGGTTTGGAGCCAGGGCAAAGCTACATGCTTTTGTACCATTCAAACTCCTCTTTCTGGTGGAATGTGCTTATTTCATGGGGAGAGAGAGAGGGGCTGAGAGAGAAAGTGGGAGTTAGAGTCCATGCAGGTGAGAGTGTCTAACAGTGAGGAAATCAATATGATGTAAATTATTAAGAGCTCAGGAATGCGTCTGACCCCTACTGTCTTGCAGCAGACTGGGCTCTGAAGGCTGGCAGGTGGACGCGAGCTTGGACTCTCCCTCTAACACTCATTAGTGGCTGGAAGCCGGGGCTCCTTGTGAGTGGGAAGGCAGGGATCACAGCGGGGAAGTGATGGCCCAGGCCTCTCACATCCCGGCTCAGCCTTCGCTCTGGCTTTGCCAGCCTCTCCCTGGAAGCTCATTAGTAAGTGCACTGATGCATAAGAGCTAGTCATTAGCTGGGCTTTTTTCCGTCTTCATCTCTCTTTCCCCCGACACCATGTCTGATCCTGAAGACCGGTGGCAGTGCTGGTTTAAAAGACAAGAGAAGTCCACATTACCGCAGGTGCTCTAGACATATGGATATGAGACAGTAGTAGCCATGTGAGTTTTGACTTTTTTTTCCTCTTTTATTTCATGGAGGGTGTTGGGTGGGGGTTGCAAGGTGCGGTGGGGTAGAGAGTCAGGGTGGGGGAGGCAATTTGGAGTTTTTCAAATGGAGTCCATCCACAGCCCTTCAAACCAAAGAGTAAACATTAGCACTTGACCAAGGCTTTGGCTGGGCTCCCCTTTCTTCCTCCATGGTTGGTTTTGATCTGGGGTATTTGCTTTTGCTGCTGGCCAGATCCCCTCAGCACCTGATGGTTGCCCAGGCTTTGAGTAAATAAGATCCGGGGCCCAGGCCTCTTCGGGGCTGATGGGTAAATAAGGTCTCTGGTGTGTGTAGCGTGCCTGGCAGCAGGGTGAGCACTGGTGTGGAGGCCTCTAGAGACACACCATCCCCCCTTTCCTATATCTCGCTGTTTAATTCTGTTATCCTCTCTCTCTTTAACTTACTCCATTTTTTTCCCTACCCACCAGCAC
Organism: Haplochromis burtoni; assembly: GCF_018398535.1. Classification (NCBI taxonomy): domain Eukaryota; kingdom Metazoa; phylum Chordata; class Actinopteri; order Cichliformes; family Cichlidae; genus Haplochromis; species Haplochromis burtoni. Next base: position 2,584,181 of record NW_024582390.1, read on the forward strand.
ACACACACACACACACACACACACACACACACACACACACACACACACACACA
>NW_024582390.1:2584253-2623020 GCF_018398535.1 Haplochromis burtoni
CACACACACACACACACACACACACACACACACACACACACACACACACACACACACACAGACAGCCTTCTCAGCAGGCGTACTGATTAATGTTAGCTGGTTGCACTTCCAGAGAACTTGTAGCAGGAATTTAACTTGACCACTTGTTCAGTAAGACTGAAGGGGGGAATGAAACCACTGAGGTTATTCAAGTGTCATATACATAAAGTTATTCACATGTTTTCTCCGTATATTCCTGTTATGCTTCAAGTTTGCAGATTGCCACTATTAGAATTTAAAGACCCTGTAATTAAAAGTGTTTGAACATCATGTAGGATCAAGCGCTTGTCTCTGAGGAGCAGTTTGGCATTTAGTACGTCTTTATATGTCAGAAAGATAAATGATGATAATAGCACCTGAAATAATGTAATTACTTTTTCAATGGTAATCTTCCTAGCCCACAAACAAATGGGTTTCATATACTACTGAAAGATTAAGCAATTTAACACCTGTTGTCTCGGTGATTTATTAAAACAACAACTACAACGAAAAAAAGGTCCAAACAGTAGGGGACCTTTCGAATACAGCAGCCTTCATATTGCTCAACCTACATATTGTTTACCTTGTTGCTTTCAGCTCCTCTAAAGCTAACGGTCGTCTTTAATAAAGACATAGCTGTTGTGTCCTAGTTTTCCCAGTAGATGTATATTACTCAGCTGCTGATATAGTTTTACACAAAGTTTTTTTTCTTTTTTGTCTTTCACTGAGCATTAGATATGTAGTTAAATTTACATGCTATAGTATCATTCAGTCACTGTAACAAGGGATTTGCCTTTGTGGAAGTTTACTGAGTCAAATCTCACCAGCTTAATGTGATCTGGCACTAACCATGTTGGATGCCCTTATGCCAATTAATGCAGGTTGTAACTCACAGACTCCTGCTGACCAATTCACATCCATTGTTGATAGTTTTTGGCTGCAGGAGCCTCAAACCTCCTTGTTAGAGCCAAAAACCACAAGAAACCCACCACCTCTTTCAGCCCCATCATATTGTCTGTTGATTGCCAGCAATTAGTAAAGCCAGGCAGGCTGAGAAATGACAAGATGGGGCATGGCTATTGCAATGCATGGGCGTTGTTGGCTCACACGCCAGCTGAAAGCCTCAACAATGTTTGTTAACCCTAGGGGTCACAACTGATTCACTAACTCAGACAGAAAACAAGATTTACGTAGCACAAATCAATACACATTCAGACTTTTACCATTGTGCAGTGCCAATCCAGACACTTTGCTCTATCAGTTTAACATGACACTAATGTGTTTTTATTCCTGTTTAACCCAGCCAGAGATGAATCTGTTGGCAGGCCAAGAAGGAGATGGCGAGAAGCAGACTGCCCTTGATTAGCTGGGGAACACATGTCAACATGCAGAGGCTGATGCAGTGGCGTGTCATGAAGGCAATGACCTATCAGTTTTCAAGTTTCCTGCTGGGGATTGCTTATCCACTGTTTATTAATTCCGAGAGAAATCGGCAAATTTAATCGCAGTGCCTGATAGTGTATCAAATGAAATAATGGCAGTGTACTTGAGTGTGTATCCCACTCATTGCTGTCTTAAGCAAATTAGAATGAATTCAGGTTTCTCCAGTTGGGCCCGGGGGGAGTGTTCACTTGCCAACCTAAGCGGTCCACTTTATTCTTGATGCCATCAGCTCTGATTTCATTAATGTTGCTTGTCAACCATACGCAAAAAAAGGACACACACCTGGCAGAACACTCACTGCAAACAATTCCAGAGTAAATTGTTGTACAGTAGGAATCCTCTTACAAGCTGGCAGGCCAATAATGTAAAATTTGTTTAATGTCTTCCCCGCTTTCCATGTTAAAGGGGGAAATTGGAAAGTGACATGAGTGACGGGTGGTATTCTCTGAGCATTGACCAGCAGGCACAATAGAGGAGTTGAGTCTGGTGCCAAGTTCTATTTCAGGGGCTGCATTCCAATTGATTAGGAGGCTTGTGAAACAAACGGTGGTGACAGAAACAAGAGTATGGCCTTGGCAACTGTTGGGCAGAATGCCAGGTGTGCAGTCTTTCCTTGCAGCAACTCTCTTACTCGCTCTGTCTCTCATACACACATTAACAGCACATTAACGACACCCACAATGTGACCATTGGGATAACTTAGCGGCATTATCTCTCTGCATGTCATTATGCATTGGGCCAGCTTTTGCTTATTTTCTCTCACCGGCACAAAATGCGATTGCTAGGACTCTTCAAATGAACAACCTCTATTTTAAGAGAAAAAACTATTTTGCAGGACTCATGAAATGCACAAATATTTCCAGAATTGCATAAAACTTGGTCCTTCACAGTGAGTACTGAATTATGCTTCAGTCAAGTATAGTTCTGAAGTACTTTGAGTACTTTTGCACTAAACTTCAAACTATATAAATTTTTGTATGTGTATGAGTGTGTGAATATGTGTGCGCGAGGGCAAGTGGGTGCATTTGTCCGTGCATATGCCTGGTCTTAGCGGCAGCACCCTGTAAACCCCAGCTTGTCTTTATAGTGAAGTTGATGATTGGATAAACAGTCTGAGTCTGGATTATTGTACTGGAAAATGAAAGCATATGCACAATTTGCATTTTAATGAGCAAGTAAGCATTATAAAACAAATTGTCCTGGCAACAGCAACTCTTACAATGAAGCTGTGGCTTAATATAGCAATGAAATATTTTATTAACCCATTTATAGATAAGTTATCATCATAATTCTATTTTAAAGTGCTTTTAGAGTTTATTTAAAATTAATTTGAGCGCGCAAAAGCTTTTTTCTTTTTGATTTCTGTTTTGGCTCATCATATGCTCAACCTACACCCAGTCACGTGTTGCGTCTTGCTCTTTGTAAATCTGCTTTGATTGGGACACGTATGAGGAAGCCATGCATAAAATTTATGCATGACTGATGCAAAGTTCAGTAGGCCTGTGCCAAACAAAACACTGTTCAATTAAAAGGGAAGTAATGGCATCCTATATAATAAAGGATATCTGAGCATACATAAACTGACAGAAAAGCATGATGGCTTATTCATGTCATGCTATGTAATTTAGTTAATGCATTTCCCCTTGCTCTTTAAAACACTTGCACATTCAAATTTGCCATCATAATCTCTATGACAGAGGACATTAATTATGTTCGTCGGCTGATCTCTGTTTCTTCACAACATCTCTGATTAAAATTTCACACATTGTAATGATGTGCTTCAGAGCTAGAAGCTGTGAAATTTACAAAGCAGTCAGTGGGCTCGCGTTCCTATTCTTGGGAGGTTCATTCAGCGCACAAAATTTACACATGTACACACACATTCACACAAAGTATTTAAAAAAAAGAAGCAGTGCAAAAAACAATGCATATAATCCAAATCAAAGCTGTTAAGTGCTTGAGGAAAAGCTTTATTTACATGCAAATGGCAATATATCTTAGCAACTTGTTCATTAAAATATTGTGCAAATGAGGGAACAACAAAGCAGTAACTTCTCTCCAGATATGTGGGTTCAAATTTCATATTTGGGAAGTTTAATTAAGCAATAGATTATATTTTGAAAGGAGTGTTCACTTTAATGAATCCCTAGGGGCTGTAGATAAACACTGCAATGGTATCAAAGCATCCATCTATTTAATGGATGTGAAAATTAGGAATGTAAATGGCTTTGAGCCTTTATTCTCATTGCTCGTGGGAATATTTACCAGGTAAAGACGACAGTTATATAACCCACATTATACATATACTTTCATTTTTGGAAACCATATGAATGCTGCTGAACCATTTTCAAGGACAAACAGCAAACACTTATTTAAAGCATTCTTTTAACAGCAGCACCTGACAAAAAAAAATGAAGCTGGCAGTTATTTTTTTTCCTTTTACCATTAAAAAAACAAAACAAAAGCCAGTTCCATGTAGATTACATTACGCATACTTATCTTTAACATCACGGTACAACAACACTACTGCTACAGTATCTGATTTTCACTCTTCTGTTTGGGTGAACTCTTGTCTGAGCGAAGAGCATATCTTCACAGAACCACTGGTCATTTCAGCTTTCTCAATAAGATGTTTGCCTGAGTGTGGCTCTCTATTCTGCAATCCCGAAACAGTGCAGAGTCAGTGAACCCTGGTACATTGTGTGATGGAGGAGTGCTACGTGCCCAACATTCACCTCTGTGAGGCCGGCTGTTGTTTATCCCTGTAATGTCCATTTTATTGGGAATCTCAGCGAGCCTTCACACTACCTGCTGTGCTCAGCAGTGTGGAGAAGCCAGGGCCAGTAGAGTGGTGGTCAGTGTCTGTCAATCACAATCACAAGGATCAGTTAGCAGCCATCATTCTGAGAAGCCGTACCCAGATGTTGCCTGTCTTCCATCTCCTCATGCTCTACCTCCACATACTATCCATTTTCCATTATTTGCAGTTTGAGTTTTCTGCCTTTACAGATCATAAACTAATGTGGTCTGACACTTTTGATCATTTTATTATGTGTTTGCGTTGGGTTATTTATTATTTAGAAATATAGAATGAAAGATATACCTGCTCCTAAAACGGCTGCAGACAATGTGTTATTTTCGACCTCATGGGAGGCTGTTTGTTTCTATATTTGTGTTGGAGTCTATAAAAGGGAGGGCTGATGTTGGGGAAGAGAGCAGTCAGAGGTGATAAGATGGGAACACCACAATATACTCCAGCTGTTAGAAAACAAACACAAAACATTGATTTTATCATCTTTACAGACACCCGAAGCTCACAGTGGTTGATGTTTACGTGACACGAAGTAAACAGCATATTGGACTGTAGACTTCTACTCTGCATTTCATTTGCTGCCTTGCCCTCAGTATATGTATGCCTTTGACCTGTTCCCGCCCCTAATTTTCCCCATCACATTCAGAACAGACCTGCCAACGGTCAGCTTCATTACAGCCAATATCTTAAATCACCTCTCATGTGTTACCCACCAGTTTGGAGCTTGGTCTCCTCTGAATCGCAGTCATTTAAATGTTCCTGTGCTGATTGTGGGTGCAGGTGGTAATACATTAAGGGACTGAGACAGCCAGCGGCACAGTGCTGAAAGACCTTTATCCATTTGCACTAAGTTTTCCCTCACATTCGGAGGCATGTCGGTCTAATTAGGCCAATGGTTTTGACTGTGGCCATATTCATATGGGACAGCTCACTTTAAGTTGTACAACAAGGTGATTCTACATCATATATACTCCACCAGGCCAATAGATTATGCCATAGTCTTGGGAATTTTAAGAAGAAATTGAACATTAATGAAAGCAGCGAATGGCTGTGGAGAAGCATTGTGACAGGGTTATTGCTCTTTTCCTCAACATCCTTTTAGTAGACGAGTCTCAGATCTCACGAGAGGTGAAGATGTGTGTGGTACAAAACATTAGTTTTCTATTTGTGTAGATGAAAAAATGAAAATTGCTTCAAACTACTTCAGCAGAAGGTCAATTTAAAGTATATAAAATTAAATTTCTGCACCTTAATAAAAAGAGAGATGAATGTTTTATAGTGCTGAGTGTCAAGCCAATGGCGCCGGTTCAGTTTTATAAAAACAACTTGTCTCTGTGTTTGAAGCACATTGAGTTCTCAGTATGTCTCTGTCTCTCAATGATGAGCTCTTCAAGCAGGTAAAAGCTTCAGAAAGCCCTCGGTCCATTTCCATTCTTGCTTCCAGCAGTGTGAGTGGTGTGACAGCCTCTTGGGGCAAAGGGATTATTGAGATCAGGCCTCCCCCAGCTCTATGCCTCTGGCCCAGCCAGCCAAGCCAACCCAGTGAGTTCCTTGAGCCCCCCGGTGCCTTACGGAGCAGCCCACCAGGCGCACAGAGAGCAAAGAGGCACCAGGGACCCCTCTAATTGTCCATGCTTTGGGCAGCTCTCCGGCAAGCCAGCATGAAGAAGGCCCCCAGTCCCAAGGCTGTTCCACTGCTCCCCACTCAACCCTCACTCAGAGATTCTGAGGACGATATAGCGTCTGCTTTGAGGCTTTACGTTTCTGTGGCTGTCTTATAGTACAGCTGGCAATTTAAAATGTCTTTGAAAGTCTGCTTTCAACATGACCAGTGCTAGTATTACTATATAGCCCCATATAAACATATATATATTGTAGCTAAGAGGAACACTAAACCTGGTACTTAATTGATTATTAATTTTGTAAATTGATACTTGTTTACCCAACTTATTTTTTAATAAGAAGCACAAATATATTGTGGAACACTACCAGCAGAAAAAGCAGAACCCTAATAATTGAGAAATCAGTAGAAGTTGTCTCGTGGTATAGTTATGTATTTCTTTTTTTCATCAGTCTTTGAATATTGCATATAAATTTGTGCTTTATGTAAGTGGAGCGCTAAAGCCTTGAGAAGCTCATATAATTAAACCACATATCCACACTCTATAAGGAAAAAAAATGTTTATTTAATATATCTCTTTGTATTGTATCTTGGAAAACACGTTTTCAAGAGAAGCGGCTGTTAACCTACTGGAGGAATAGTAGAGGCCATGGCTGCTGGAAACTGGATGACAAGGCCACCCAGACAAAGAAAGGGGCAGCGTGTAGTCAGTCGGTGGGGGGATGGGCTGGAAAATGAACGTGTACAGAACACAGTAAACAGAAAATTACTTTGATACCAACTGAGTGGTTCATTTATGACTGTGGTTCTTTATCAGTCTCAATGGGTGTGAAACTATTGTCTTTATTTAATAGCATCAGAATATTAGAAAATTATGTTTCTAATAACTTCTGTTAACAGTTTAGAGGTTATAATTATTTAATCATTTTCTGTATTCAGGGAGTACTGGACAGTGCTCTAAAAAGAGATTGGTGAAATATATATACATATATATATATTTTTATAGGTGCAGATTAAAAATATCGAGTCATATGGTAAGAGTGACACAAAATACACAAACACAGTGATAAACACTTAAGCACTTTGTTATGCTTAAAAAATTATTGTGTATGCTCTAGCAGCTCATTAGCAACACAACACCAGTCAGTTAAAATTATTGCAGCATTTACACTGTTGAATTTATAAATAGAAAAACCTTGCACCTGACACGACACGCAGCATGTTTCAGATGTTGTTTCACTTCTGTCATTTCCTTTCCAAACCCTTCATTGGGTATTGCACACACACAGTATTAAAAGGTGTTTGGGCAGGGCTTTTTTTTTTTGCCTTTATCTTTCGTTCTTTCTCTACATAATGTCTACATAATAGCAAATGCGCCTGTGCTTTGAATATTGTGCAACTATTGAAAAAGTTATGAGCTCACTAAATAGGTAGTTAAGCATGCTGGTCATGCCAGTAAGAGCTACGCAAAGGATAGCTAGACAATAGCCCCTAACTGGACTGTGACAGGGTAATTACCGAGCTCACATAATAAAATTCTCTTTACATAGGTCACTCGGAAAGTGTAATTTAAAAAGCGTTATAGATTATTTTTATTGAAGCAATTAAATCAAAAAGCAAAAAAAGTAATTAAGTGTGGAGGTAATAATAGTGTTGGTCAACAGCATTTGTTTTGAAAGAGGGATTTGTCAGCCTCACCTCTCTAATGCAGTACAGACATCCTTTAATTTGCAATCTAGCATTTTATTATATTAAACCCTTTTTTTTATTGCAATTACAAGTATGTTATAATGCCAAAAACTAAGCAGGATTTAATGAAATCATTATCATGGGTGATAATTGTGAGTAAATGCTAGATATGAATTTTCTTCCTCTAAATTAATGAATCGTTACTATTCATACTACTGGTTTATAATTATGTTAAATTGGCTGTCTTATCAGCAGTCAAAGACTTAGGATTATCAGCGTCTTGACTATGTGGACTGTGCCAAATTCCTTGTGGATATACGCCTGTTCCCTGCACAAAGAAAAAAGGAGAGATAATATTGGGAGGTTAAACTCTACAATTTTCTTTTAAAAGATGTAAGGAGAGCTATTGCACAAATGCTCTCCTGCGTTATGAGGGAAATCAGACTGACGGGTCTGTGGGGCATTAACATCCACTTGACTTTCAGTGCAGCCTATTTTACGTACCAACACATACATGTAGCTGACACATCAACAGTGTTGATCTCTGCAATTGTGTCAGGTAACCGAATTCAGATTATATGTTAATGTGAAGGGGAAATATTTTGCCCTCGTTAGCATATGGGCCACTTGCATTTCAGGAACATATTATCATTCAGCCTGCACATTTGTGCAATAACAGTAATAATCTAGTTGTCATAGAAAAAAATATTTAATGGACTAGGGGCAAAGATAAATTGGTAGAAAAAAAAGTCTTTGTTAATCAAACTCAAAGAATTTTTGCTCGGTGGAATATTATTTTACATGTTTCATTTCTGTTATAAAGGACATAGCTTTGCTGAAATGCATTAAAAATGTGACTGTTTAACACTGGGAAGCTCTATATGTATACAACACTAATATCAGATCTTCCGATGCTTGAAAATAGCAGGAAAGCTTTACCAGCTGTGTAGCTTCCACTTTATGCTTATATTACCCACCTCTTCAACCTCAGTGTTGCCAATCACATGAAGAAAAACAGGTGTAAAGTGTCACGTGCCTTTTGATTGCTCTACATTCAAGTAACTGTGACACACAGTAATAGGAGCTTAACATAGCTCAATGCAATATTTTTTAAAAATCATGAATCAAGCTAAGGAACAGGAAAGAAAGCTGAAGACTGCTAAATATTTCACATGTCAGACTTTGGACATAATAGTTGTGATTTCATGCAAAACTTTGTGATATCCCTTTGTTCCATCTGCTGTCATTGGTAATGCGAACAGCAGAGGGCAGCTTGAATACATAAATACAAACTAGAAGGGCGCATCTCCCAGTTATCAAAGGCATGCTCTCTTTTACATCGCTGGTTTCCCAGCACACAGATCAGCTCCTGTCTGACAGCTGGCTGGTCCGCAGAGAGCCAGGGACTCTGATCAGCATCAGCCCTATCACAATACCACACTGGGGACACAGTGGAGGAAGTGGAGAATAAAAGAATTGAGAAATGTCAGGTAATTGACCAACACCGTCCAAGTAGCAGGTAATATTTTGAAAGCCCCGTGTCAATTTGGAAGGCATATCAAATCTCGAGCTCTCTCTGTTGTGTTCGCGCGCTCTCTCTCTTCCTCTCACTCTCCACCTCACTCTTTCCTGCAGGTTGCAGAGAGTTACAGCACCTGCTGCTGAAGAACAAACCTCAAAGACAACACTCTATGCTGCTTTTTTTGTTAAACCTGTGTTCAGCCATTGTCTACTCCCCTCCTCCCCCTTCCTGAGCTTCAGCTCTCCTCCTCCTCCCTCTCTCTCAGTCCCTCTCTTTCTCTCAAACACACACACCACCTCTCTCTAACCCTCTCTCCCTCTCTCACTGTGGCTCAAGATGAATCTGCCAGCATGTGCCCATGCTCTTCATCACTGTCAGGTGCCCCATGGTGGTCCTCCTCCTCTTTCTCAAACTGGGCACCAACCGCTGGCTAGAATTATTCCTCACCTCCAAAACTCTCCCCACTGTTTCTAAATAAATGTGGCTGTAGTAACCGAGGAGTGTTGCTCATCCATCTTTACCATGTTGTGTGTGGAGTGTGCAGTGTTTACTGAACTAGACAGAGACCCTAATAAGCCACACAGTAAGTGTAAAGACCTAAAGTAAAGAACGCAGCACAAAGTATCAGATTTTTGCCATTGGCTTAGAGTACTCATTTGTTCCACATGACAATTTCAAGAAATTAGATTTATTTATTAGTGCCAGCAGCCGAATTTGCATTGCGATCCTTTAAAAAAAAATGATACAGAGACATCCACAGTGGCTATCAGGTTCGTAGCAGCTCATTAGCAGATATTTGACCAGTTATATTAGACTCATCGAAAGGGTTTATTGATAGATAAGAGACTGTTTTTGTTACATTTGACACGAGAATAACTGCTAATGTTAAATTTGTAATTAAGGCACAAAGCATAGCTGCACCTGCATCTGTTGTCAGAATTTGTAAGTGTCAGAATGCCCGATAAAGATGCAACACTGTGCCCCAGCTTAATGTTTAAGTAGAAGACACCTACACATGATGTATCATGGTGCATGCAGCTGTTGAACAAGGTGTGCAGCGATTCCTTTCTTCTGTGCCGATGATCAGCAGACAATTAAAGCGGAAGCATTAATTTGTTTTTCTTTGAGGTAATTAAGCTCTTCCACTTGAGTGGTATTGTCTTTATTGTCTCCAGCTTCATGCAAATGTGCTTTCCTTTCAATCTTTTGTTGCATTTACTGTAATGTCTTTCATGCAGCCAACATTAAATAATGAGGGAATGCAGACAACACAAACGATTTTGTTTTTTTCCTAAAAAATAAAAAGAACAGGGGTTCCGAGTCGCTTAAATGAGCAAAGCACCTGGAATGCAACTTAACTTGCAGTTAAGTCAAATGACCTGCAGTACCAGACCTTTAGTTGATCTCTGGTGGAGCACATTAGCTGGGATTCTTTCCTTTTCAGAGTGAATCTCATTCCTCAACACAAATGCACATACTAAGTTCCTAAAGTTCAATTTTAAATGGCTTCGTAATTAACAAGTAAGCCAAGCTTTAAAATGTCACATTTATTGTATTTTCATATCTCTGAAATTCAGTCCTGAAACAGAATGATGTGTGTTTTATAGTGGTTATGATAAGAGGCTTACACAGTCAAAATCTCAATATAGATCATTTTGACAAACGTCTTTGGTGGCCACTCGTTAAATTGGTTTCACCCGCATATTTGGGCCTTATTTAAAAGATATCTTTGAATAATGGTAAGCAGTTTAGCTCCTCTGAAAAGAGGAGGGTGAAGCAAATGAACTCCATTTCACTCTGTTTTGTTTAATCTATAATGTTGTAGGTTTTCTGCAGTCTTTTCTCACTGAGTTTATAGCTTCCATATTCTAGTACAGATTAATACGGTTTAGGCATACCTATCTCGAATTTAAGGCAGTCAAATACTCCTTGTTGCATATCAAGGACGCAAGAACATATTATCTGATCACTCCTTGCATTCATTATATTAATGAATCAAACATGAATAAGTGTTGCTCTTCAAAAAAAAAAAAAAGCGCATTACCATAAACATTAATATTAATGCCATTATGTGGTGATGCTGAGCTAAAATATCTAATGACATGTTTCAATATGCCAGTGTTTGCAAAAATAGAAAGAAATTCAAATAAATGTAATTGCTTCTTCAGCATTTATGACAATGATGTCTTTTTGTGAACGCAAACATGTTTTACTCGTCTTTAAAAAGATGCTACAATGTGTTGTTTGTCAGGCATGTAAGATCTACAATATATTCTCCACCTTCAGTGTTTTTGCTTCTTACAGGCATAGCTGTTTAGAATAACAATGTACATCTGCTAGAACTTAACAGATTTTAAAATGCTGCATTTTGGTTGCACATGGGAGCAAAAAAAAAAAGGGCCCAACCAAAAAAAAACTCCATTAAATATTCTGTGAAAATATATCATGACATTTCTAGAGGGCGAATAAAAAAGTATATCATATATTTCAGCAACATGGAGCCACACGTTGATATCGACACACAGTGACTGCGTTATATATCTTTAGCTTTTCCTCTGGAGAGAACAAGAAAGACTCTGTGCAGTTAATCATAAAGAAAACAACAAACTGTGGCATACATCTGAAGAATGTGTCCCAAATATTTTGAAAAGCTGTTGCATGGTCACTTTTTTGGTACCAACAGGCTGGTTGTATTTTACTCCTGCTGCAACGTTGGCTGTCAACAGAGCTCCCATCAAAAGCAGCAGTACCATCCAGCGCCTAGAGCGTCTGGCTCTGTCCTCTTTTTCAGCCAGACCGGTCTCTGGCAGCTGCACGCATGCACACTGGCCGAGGTCAAAGCTGTCACTTCAGAGGGCACTGTCAAATCTCAGCCAACGCTGGATGATGTGGGAGTGCTCCCTACAATCACCCAGATGTTTCCAATCAGCTGGACTTCTCCAATACTCCTCCACCACTTTCTGTACTGAGTGTGGAGTGTCACCCTCTACCACCGGAAACATTTTATGAAAGTGTGTGAATGAGAAAATCAGATTAATTGAAAGCTCTGGTGACATTTCAAATAATAATTTGCATTTTCCCCCCCAACTCATCACCTGATCTCTTGGCACATTCCACTCCTTTAAAAGAATCAAAAGCCACAGTTAATACAAAGAGTTTTATGAGCAAGTTTTCACTGTAATGTTTCAGTGTAAGATTTTTAACCAATAACAGTGATGGGAATGTAATAACTCACTGACAGGTGCCTTATATTGCTTTAACTCTTCTTAACCCTATTATTTAACTGAACTATATTTGTTTTCTGTCCATTTTAATAAATGGTAAGACAAAATATGTTACATCCTTCAAGGCTATTTTCAGAAGGGCTGATAATTAATTGGCTTAATTAATATAACTGTTGTGCTGCAGTATGTATGGCTGCACAGTAAAAAAAAAAGCCACATGTTTTTACAGCTTGTAGTATCTAAAACATAAAATATGATAACAGAAAATCTGTTAGTTTACAACTTCGCAGTTAAGTAGGAAAACTGACATATTCTGCTTTGTCACCTTGTCTCCATGTCAGACAAAAATAGCACATGTACTTATAAATTATAATAGCAGGATAAAAGGAACCAGGACAGATGTAGAGGACTTTGGTGTTAACCAGTTTTCACAATAAACTGGAAGAGACAAACTGTAGCTATATAGGCAAATGAGTGTTGGATTGTAAAGTGTTTAGAGAACTGTAAGGTCCTTTGTGTCCAAAAGTAATAAAAAATAATGAGCACTGAGAAGAAAAGACACAAAGTAAATCTTTGATTAGGCACAAATTGGGAAACTTTTAGGATTAAAAAGAAGAAGAAGAATTTTTGTAATTAAAAGCCCATTTTTTTTTATGTCAAAATTGACTGGTCTTAATTTTAGTTGCACTGTATTGCATTACCTTTAAAGGCATTGCATTTAGTCTAACTCATGCCAAACCAAAGTTACATTAAAAAAAACGTATTTTAATATAAACCCCAGACCATTATTTGGCATAGGTAAAGTTTAAAATGTAAAGTAAGTCAGTAGCTCAGATATATAGTGCGCTCTGTCCAGTGTGCTTCAGAGTGGACCAAGTGAGGGGATTTAGGATGTGAGAAGCAGGTTTCCCCCTACGGGCTTTAACAGGGTATTCTAGTTATTCAAAAAAAAACTAAACAAAACAAAAAACACACAAGCTTGCCTATTACAGTTTGCCAGTGTCTCTGAAACTCAAAATGAATCTACAAGTCTTTTATTTATTTCAACTGTAGGAATTACACCCCCTGCAAAAGCAAATGTGTTAAACGTGCCGAATGGCATTATTTAATTCTAGATGTTTGTACCTCGAGGAGCAAAAATGAATGATCCTTGACTTCGCAACAGCACAACAGCGAGACAAGGCGTGCCTCAACCATCCAATGCAAATTACCGCAATTTAGAGTGTTATATTCAGCGGGAGACCATTGCTAAATGGTCAGACAAGCTAGTCACAGATATTAAAATAAATTATGTCTAATTTGAATTTTAGTCACGCTACATTAACTAATAGAAAGTTATTAACATTTCAAAAGACAGAAAAAAAGCTTTTGCCTGCAAAATTAACAGTGGCTGGGCTGACCTGTAAGCCATGCTGTCTGATCACTGTAATGACAGTGTAATGGCATATTTACATTAAAATCTGGTCTGCTAATATGGGATTCAAAATGGGAGGCTCAGTCAAGGATTATTTAGTCTGCCCTGTTGGCCTCTCGCTGAATGTTTCTTCCTTAACTTCAATACAAAGCAAAAAGTTCTCATTTCATGACTATTTATGTGGCTGGTCTCTGTGCTTTGCCTTCCCTCTCACCGCCCTAATGTTCTCTTTAGTTCCAACCTTTTATCTTTCATCTCCTCTCTCTTTCCTCTCCTTGGTCTTTAAAGGCAATAATTATTTCACTTCAGAAATGTCAAAATACTATACTTCAGTTGTATCTTAAGGAGCCTTGTTGGGATGAATGGAATTCTTCACCGACACAGATGAGTAGCCCTCTCCCACCATCCCTGAACCGTCTGATATTGCAGTCTTTGAAACAAGAGAATTTCTTTGCATTTTAAATATTCCCAATTCATTTCCCTCTACTTTGATATTCTCCAAGAAACCGCTGCGCTATTTCAAGATAGAGGATGTGAGCAAAGCAGTGATAGGATCACAGTGGCGGAGAGGCTTTAGGTTTAAGGTTTAATTGGTGTGAAAGCAGTGATGGAACGAATTTCTTGTAATGTTGACTATATTTTAGCTTTGAATTAGCCCGGCTCTGCACGAGTGCAAGGCTGAATATGAACGGAAACAACTTGGGCTGCAATTAATGATTAACCTGCAGATTTCTTTTGTTAATTGATCAAATCTTTAGATGAAAAAGAGTCAGAAAAAGCTGTGAAAAATACTGAAGACTGGTTCGAACAACACACCATGACCTTTTCAGATGTTTAACGCTCATGATTTAACAATAAGAAAGAGACTGAAAATGACATTTATGGAGGAGTTCCAGGGCAAAAACTGCTGCTCACCAATAAGAACACAAAGCTCATTTTACATTTTTTTTTTACATTTTATGCTAAAAATTGTAACTCTATTGCCATCTACGTATACAGAAATTCATATTAGACAGACACACTGCTTACAATCAGAAATTATGAAGTTTTTCCATGAATAGTCCCACAAATAGTTGCTGCAGGATATTTAAGAGCAAAACTATGCACTTGGCAATCCTGCTTTTATATGGGAATAGAACCAGAATAAAACCAGATGCCAACCAGCTGATGTGAGTCTCCTATTGCAAAGAGACAGATGGGTTGAGCTCATCAGTGCAGACTGACTCAGACTGATTGCAATGTGTTGCCAATCTGTTTTTGTTTATTAGTATGATGACAGTTATTTGCAGATCTTTGCCAGTCTATCTGAGAGTGATTGTTTGGGGATAGGTTTCCCACCAGGTGACGTGTGTGATCACTTTGTAATTGAGAGTTGGAACGCAGAGTTTGAGGGTGTTACACGCTTAACTTCTGAGCAACCGGTTGCTCTACTACTTACAGTCGGTTATTTCTAGTTGCAAGGAGGTTGCTGACTTATTTTTAATCCAGAACCATTGAGTATTAAAATACTGCAGTAAGATATGATTACAGCATGAAAAATAATCAAATAAAAAGCTACTCAAGTCAAGTTTACTTTGTAACAGTAAGGAAAATATAAATGAATTACTAGCCCATACAACAGAGTATTGGAGACTGAAAACAAAAGCAGAATACATTCATTTAAAAGCATGCATCAAAGCCAGAATCAATGGTATTTAACACTCCACAAGTAAAAAAAATCGATATGTCAATCAAAATAGCAACGTTAGGTAAATTTAACTAAAAGCATTAAATAGATCTTAAATCTTGTAATCATTTGAATTCCTATTAGAGGCAAAAAAAATTGCCTTTGTTTTATTTGTGCAAGAGGTTTTACATTCAATAAATCCTTTATCAAAACCTTCATCTACATCATATCATATTCTTGTGTACATAATTTCCACAGCTTTGTTATGTGTACTTAACTACAAATAGGTAAGCTTGAGTTCTTTTTAAAAAAATCTTTGTTATTTTATTAACTTTTTAGGATTTAGAATTTATTTTCTGCTTTATTTATACTGGATACTTCAACTGAACACTAGCAGGAGGTGTTAAAATAAAATGTTACTCAAAAGACTTTAATGGTGCTTTGACTTTGCTGTCCTTGCTTTACTTTGTTGCCTTTTAGAAACAAATCCATTATTGCCACATGGACTCCACATGACTGTTGGCTGTGAATGTTGGACTCTTCCTTCCTGCAGGTGGGAGGAGGTGATATGTATTTAAAAAAGCAAAATGACATCTAATATTTAGCATTAGTGCTTGTTTCCCAGACCCAGAGTGGACCTGACCATCTGCTCCCCTGGTCAGATGGAGCTATGATTTTTGGCAGTACTCAGAGCTATTCCATTGGCCTCCATCTCAAAGGACACCAAGTATTATCAGATTTCTCTTTCCTAGAAAAACTGAGACAGTGGCACTATAAGAATAACAATATGCTTAGAGGAGGAAGGGGTGGAGGATAAAATGGGTAGAACGGAGGGAGTGGGACAACAATAACAACAAGTTGTCTTGGTAGCAGCCAGATACAGTCACATTACGGATGGATTCACTTCAGAAACGCGGAGAATTAATATCCTAATGAAGCTTCGAGTGGCTATTAGGTGTGTGTAATGTGGCTCCAGGGGGCTGGGATAGATGTCCAGCAGCTTTAGGCCCTTATTTGCGCGCGGTCACCTCAGCGGTTGCTTTTATTAGGGTAACATTAGAGGAAAAGGGAGAATGCCACAGAAAGATAGCGTTTTATTACTCTGGTTCCCAGGGAGCCATGCTCTACCTGTCAGAGGCACACAAAGCATGCTGTTTTAGTTCATTTTTACAGCTAAATATCTCTGTTACAAATGTTTCTGTCTGTGGAACAACATTTGGGCTATTATCACCAAAGTGGTCCAGCGTTGCAGAAATGAGTTATTTGGTGTAATGTTTCAAACTGTGCGAAAGGATTTCGGTGCCGACAGCTGTGAATAAAAATTTCATTCACATTTTTCATTCGCATTAATATACTCACTTTCTCTCTTTTCTCCACCTCTCTCTCCCTCTCTTTCTCCTTCTTTTGACAGGCCAATTGCATGCCTCTGCTTTTTATCTCTTTACATTTTCGGGGAACGAATTGCTCTCCACTGTCACTGGGCTCTGGCCAAGAATTCATTTTTAGCGGGTCAAATGTTTCAGAATGTCATTTTTGACAGGAACCAACCAGCACAATGAATACAAGGGAAGACACGGCCTGCTGAGTTTTTTTTTCTTTCTCGATCACTGCATACACTTACAGCATGGCAACCATGTACTACACAAAGCACAGGCACAAATTGTCTATGTAGAAATCAATATTGAATTAAAACACTCCCCACTCATGAATAAAAAAAATGAATAATGGTAAGTGGCTATTGGAACAGCAGGACTCTACAGTCAGCTAATGAAGGTTATGTTGCATGGCAGAATTCAGTAATTGCGAAGCACAAGTGAGGTATTAGACAGGATGTAGCTAATGGAAAACAATCACATTTAACATGGCTCCTTGGTTCTAGCTGTTCAATAAGTGAGCAGCAGGCTGGCTCACAGCAAACAGTAGGCAGGGGGAGGGTGTGTGTGTGTGGGGGGGTGTTCTCAGACAGCACAGGGTTTTAATGTGATCGGACTATAACAGACAATCTATTTACAGTGTGCTCTGGGGAGCTAATAAACAAATGTTGAGTAATTTCAGCCAGCAGTAATTACCCTTGCAGCTGACAAGGAGAGTGTGATACTCTCTCCTTCACCTCCGGCTCAGTCCACGAGGTGTGGGCTCTTTGGAGCGGTCCTCCTCACCTCATAGATGTGGCTGCTGGCCAACAGTTAAACATACAGGATCATTTACAGTACACTTCTCTCTGAGCAGTGGAGTGTCACATCTTACGCCTCAGTTCTTGGTAATTGCAATGCAGAGCGGAACAGTATGTACTGCAAGGTAGAGATTCACAAATTACAGAAAATTTACGAGCATGTGTTTCCATATAATCCAAATAGCCACAGAGTTGCGGAGAAGGTTGCGAGATAATTAATACTGGTCCGTGTTTTCATTGAGACTCCTCAGTTTAGCCACATGCTAATGCACTCTAACCTCATTTATAAATCAGCCATGGAAGAAAACAAATATTAAGTTTAGAAAGCAAATAAATTACTTTGCAGGTTAGAATGGAGCGAAGGCCAAAGGCATCTTTATCCAGAGAGCACGGACTTGACACTAACAGTTAGGTGAAATAGATTTTTATGCAAATATGTCTATTGATCTCTCTGCCTATCTTTGACAGAAAGGGATGGAGAGACTGCTTGTAGTTGGATCGAGACAATCATTATGGAATAAACATTAATGTGCCATGTTTACATCGGCATATAAAGGTAGCTGTGTTTCATATAGATTCCCAAAAGTTTGAACACTCTTGACAATTATTACCCGTTTGAGGACATTTGAACACAGATTAAACATACAACAAATTTCCTCTTCAGTTATATACTGTGTGTGTTGTGAGCAACTTGTATCAAACACTGATGTTTCCTGTTGCAGATACTGCCTACAGTGCATTAGCCTTAGCCCCCTCTGTCTTTCTGACCAGACTGCCACAAACAATGCCGCATATCAGATCCCTGCGTTCTCTCCAGAATAACAAGGAGGGAGTGGAGCAGTGACGTGAGGGGTCCAGTCTGAGGGGCTGACAGACGGATAGTGAGCCAGCCTGTCCCTTATCCTCAGACAGGCAGATGTCCCCTCTCCTCGCGTGGCCGGCTGCTGACCAGGGGAGAGCCAGGCGGCTGCTGAAATGAAGAAACTTGAGAGCTCCTCAGGGGGTGAGCTGGTCATTTGATGTCCAGCACAAGGGCAGAGTGTGATGCTGAATGAGCTGAGAGAGAGAGACGCAGCCTCTGCAGTCTGTTACAAAGGCCGGTCTGATAGGTTGGGAAGGAGGGAAAAAATACTGTGCACAGACAGACCATTACTACATTTCATCCATTTTGTCAGAGAAAATGGTCACAGAGAACTTGTGAGAATTTGGTGTGAGGAAAACATAGATAAACATTACAAAAAATGATTTCACAAAATCAATTAAGAAACATTTCTAACTCTGTATGTTTCACAACTGTTTTATCTATTAGCCTTTGTAAAACTTTACCAATTATCAGCTTTGTTATGGCTCATGATAACTCACTGGGCAGGGGGGAGTGATACTAACACAATCTACAACTGAAGTCCCATTGAAATATGTGAAGTACAGTCACTGAGGAACCATGGCATCTTTCTTACCTGGCCTAGGTTCAGTCTTGCAGGCAGTAGAGAGTCCTTTGAAAGCTACAGAGGGGAGATGAGAGGAAGCCCTGCCTGTAGAGGGATCAGCTCTGCCTAAGTGCCAGCACCACAGTGCTGTAATTAATCGCCAGCAATGGTAGTCTCAGTCTTGCAGCCTCGCTCAACTTTTCCCTCACGACAAAACCTGCGGTCAGGAGATGTTAGGCAACATTAACTGCCTGTACCATTTCCATTTTCTGAGACAGGGCGGGGGTATGTAGCGGGGGCGTCTGGTGTTGTGGGGTAGGTCTGTAGATATAGGACTACTGTGGGGGCTCAGGTGAGAAGAGCGACGGTGCATAAGCCATGGCTATGTACCTTTCATCTTGGAGGAGATTTGGAGAGGTTTCAGACCACAGAGACTTCTTAATTCTCACTAATTCATTTGCGTTCCAGATTCACTGGGCCTGGGATAACCTGAGAATGATAATGAACTCGCAAGGGGAGTGCATGGTCCCTTGCCTTTGAATGTGCTCAGAATAGATTCAGATAATCTTTCCTTTTGAATCTTTCTCGAGGAGAAGAATCCTATTAAGAGTGATTGCTTGTCATGAGATGTTCTCTTAAGTTGGGGAGGTTTGGCCACAGATACACCCTGCTCTCTGAAGATATAACCTTAACTTTGTGCTTCTTTTAAATCACAGAAATACAATATATCTGTGCTAAGTTTTCGATTTCAAAATCATACTTTATAATGAATATTTACTTGCAAGCTGCACAATCCTCAATCAATACATTCTACCCACCAGCTCATAGAAAAAGTCTGGCTGTTTTTTTCCTCCCTGGAAATCAAGCCTCAACCAAACACTATATTATCATTACAAATGAGGTAGCTATCTATTTACAATTATGGATTAAAAATGCCACATTTTCAATACTGTACACAAACAACTATGCTTGTCTGTTTAATGGCAAGAAAAGTTTGCTCTTCAGAAATTACTTGCGCCATTTCTTCCCTGCGTTTATGCTGCATTTACCATTGAAATACAGAATGTTTACAGTTACAGTTTGTTCAATAGAAAAAAAAATCCTTTACAAATAAAACTCTTTTTTTTTTTGCAACTGCACTCCTGACATTCACAAGCAAACAGTGTTTGTCCTTTGCTGTCAGATCATGACTGATATTTGGATTGAAAGAATTTTTTATATGCTTCTTTATAGCAGGCTGACAATGAATAGAGAGATTTTCAAGAGATTTATAGGTCTGTGGAGTTCTGAGGGATAGATCGCAAACTCTTGTGAAAAAAGGGAGGGAAAGCTGCCTTACTTCAGGGCTGGTCTCATCTTTGGTCAAACAGAAGTGAGCTTAATTTGTGGGTCTGCCTGGGGAATTTCAAAGGAAAAAGGCTTTGAGTGACGCCAAGCTTGAGCTCCCTGATGTTAGTGAGATGAATGAAAGCAGGGTCTAGAGGCTACGGGCCTTCTCACACTCTCACATTAACAAAGGTCTTTTAAATTCTCATCAGGGTAATTGTATAGGATGCAGTAATATGCAAACCAATGCTTTTGAGGAGACAGGGAGCACTTGTCTTATGTGTGATAATACTGACACATTAGAAAGTAACCAGCGACAACACACAGTATATTGTAATAGATTACTGGTTTAAAATAACTAGTGGTTATAAACAGCCAAAACATGTCACCGCACCAGTCGCACATAAACTCACATTGTGTCACATAACTTTTGAAGCTATGCACATTAACTATAAATTAAAATGCAGTTTAACTGGATATCTGATCATGCACAACACAACAGTCTTCCTAATTTTGTCCTTTATGCACATTTGGCCGAGAAATGACCTGATCTAAAATATAGAGGCTTTTATGATTTACTCACAATAAAGCTATAATATCTAGTTGTCAAAATAAAACAACTCTTATTTCCTAGCTGGTTCGTATTGCTGAAAATACAAAAAATTCATTCTTTGGCTCTTGGTGTTTTTCAACAGAAGACTTACTGTGCTATTGTATAGAACTGACTGGCCTTGATAGAATGACCTAACATTTTGACAGGACAAAATATAAAGCTGCTCTTTATTCTGTGGACAATTCACCAGATGCAGGCATGTGAATAGTTTTAATCAATAGAAATGTGGGTGTACTCTATGATTTATTCCAGGCTTTGCTTTATGTACAAAGAAACCGCGGACATTGCTAAGAGTGCAAGCTGTAATGGGACCCACTCAATTTTCCCTGAAAGCTCGTGTTGTGATGGTTGTTGCCGTGAAGTATTTACAAGTGCTATCTGATCAGCCTCAGAAGGTTGCCAACGTGACAGATGATTAGGTATGGCAAACGAGCCTCATCACCAGCTAAATTGATGACTCAATGCTCGATGACAGACAACTCTATTTGTATCTAGATAAGGCCCTGGCAGCCCTGTACCAATCAAAATGGAGTTATTATTGAGCATAAAGAAAAGCATTTGTAATATCATTAAATCCAGATATGCCTCTCTTCACATCTGGCAGGCAGCCATGCATGTGAAGAAAGGATGGAGGGAGAGGGGGGTTTAAGGGACAGAAAGAGAAAAGCAAGGCAAGAAAAAAACACTCGGGGCAATCATTCCTGGCAGTGTGCTGGCAGCTGCAGTGTTTTTTTGTAATTTCAATATGTTTCTCTGCACCTCAAGCGTGGGTGCAATAACTGCTTACAGATTGCTTATGTCATCAAATTTTGACAAACTTCTCAATTGCTTTTGGCCTTCGTCTGTAGCCATCTGCTTTCTCCTCTTCCTCCTTATCTCCCCCTGACCTCCATAGTCTATTTCACCTGACAGCAACTATACTTGAAATGGGAAATGGTTGAAAACAAGCCATTTTTGAAAGCAACAATTAGTTGTTATTTATCTTAGACTTGCAATGACTGGTGCAGGCGCAACAGAGAAAAGCTAACACAACAACTGACATCTGATCCATGTGCTCAACCTTTAAGCACAGTTGAATTAGACTTGATTTGAAGCTCGGGATCAACACAACACCCTTGCAGTCGTTTTGTGATCAAAATAAATTATAGTTGAGCACAAAAATGGGTGAACTCATCAAATCCAATTAAACCAAAATCAAATCCTAGGTTACTGTTTTACAGATATAAAGAAAGCATTGATATGGAGAACATTTGGTTTTGGGAAATTGTCTTGTGCACCAAACAGCTGAAAAATGCGGTTTGCTTAATCTTCAGCATCGTCTGTGGGCAACAAGTTAAATTGTAGCCAATTCCAGGTAGCTGCTTGTTACCTCCAGTAATGAAATATGAACCATAAAAGCAGCAAGGCTAAAGTTGTGGGTTAAAATCCAAAATAATAAGCTTTAATACCCTAAAAATCCCTGTAGGGTTGAGTGGAATTGCAGGTCAGTTGATTGCTGGCTCGCGCAAATTATTATGGCTGCTTTAGTATGATTATATATATGTAAGAGCCCTTTACCTTACTTGTCTATATTCCTGTTAATCAAGGCAGTCAGTTTATTCCAATGTCGGAGATTTCCTGTACTTGCACAGACTCAAAGCATAATAGAGACCTCTTAAATTGTAAACTCACCATGCGGCATTAAGATGTATCTTGTTCCATGAGCCGGTGATCAGAGTAAACAACACACTCCGTATAATATAGTCAATCCACAGTTTGACATTTCTCTCTGCTTTTCATATCTTTGCTTGAAATGACAGTCTGTGTAACATGTGGAGGCTTTAAAAATGCCATGGCTGATATGAAATCAATTTGCATTTCCCCAGTGCCTGGATAACATGGCCCTGTCAGAGGACCCTGCAGATCTGCTGGAGATAATGACGTTATAGAGGGCGGCTTGCACTGTGAAGAGGATGAAATTGAAAGAGTGACGCTCTGTGTTTCCCATGATTGCCTTGACAGGGGGATGTGTGGCTATTGGACATGTACTCTTCTGTCTTTGCTCCCCATTAGGTCCACTTGTTCCCAGTCAGGGGTTAAGACAGACTAAAGAGATCCACCAATCTGACCAGTCAAAGGCTCTGTGTGTCAGTGATGGTATTTCAACAACATGAACTTTTATCCAAAGGAATGGTAAAAAACTGTCAACCTTATTAATGTTACAGTGCTGATTGTCGCTCAACAAATATCACAAATAATTCTTTAAAATCAGAATTTAGACAGCTTTCAGCATTATATACTATGGATGTAACTTAATACACTGACTAGTGAGCACTGAAAAAGAAAAGAATCTCAGGAGCTAAGGCCAGTTTAAAGGTATTACTGTTTAATGGTTAAAAGAGAAGAGAAAAATAAAAAGGGTCTCTCCCTTCTGCTCACCGTTATCCCACTGATTTTAGACAGCTTTATAGCTAGCCTGGTATTCCAGGAGTAATTTGTGAGCCCATCATTATATTTTTCAAAAGAACTCCTCTAATGGCAATACCAGTTTGGCTACTTTATGAAAATGTGTAAAGAAATTATCCACATACAGAGGTATACAACAGTATGCAACCTAGAATTTGTTTTGGAAACTGGAAGCAGAGAGCTGATGATGCTGACCTGAGGACATGTAAACTTGATGACACCTGTGGAGGGGGTCTGCTTGTTATCGAGCCCAGTGTATGGTAAAACAGAGGGACATCTCTCCCACTGTTGCAACACTAATTTAAGTTGATATAAACTATAGGTAATTCCAGCTGAGTTTTTCCTCACTTTGCCCATTTCAGGCCACCGAATCTGAAAAACTCTGACCTCAACTGTGGAGTCAGTCTCGCTCTCTCTCTGCTGAAAAAGAAAATGTTATGATCGCTTCAGCTGCTATCTAATAATTTATTGTCGGCATCGATTAATGCGCTTTAGCAAAGACTCAAATTCTATTACCACCGTTAATAATCATAACCATCATCAACAAGTAAATTCATGAAAATCACAAATGTTAGACCAACTGGCAAATGCAGAGCCTTCAAAATCATCCAATGGGATGATGTTACAGCGTTTATTTATTCTTATTTTTTTCTTTATTTATATTGCTTCCTCGGTTCCACTGAAGTCACGACTGTCCTTTGCAATCAGTTTTTTTTTCAAATGCAAAACATGAGAGAACTGATAAACCAAAGCAAAACAGTTAAAAGTCATTTCTTGATAATTAGAACTGACAGTCTGAAAAGCTTCTAAAGTAAATATTAGGAGTTCAAAATGTTTGCAAAAAAAAAAAAAAAAGAAATCACATGGAAGACATACACATGCTAATTATATTTGTGCATTGCAGACCAACTTATTTTCTGGGTTTCCATATGCCCAATTATTATTGCTATTATTTTTTTTTTTCAAATCGCGACAGAGATGCTTTGAATGCCTGGGGATTAAAAGGGTCATAGTATAAGTATCTAAGAGTGTATGGTGGGTGTGATGCAGCAGTGGGATCAGTGAAGTAGAAAATGTGATGCGCTATTACAATAAATACAAAAAGTCGACAATGTATGCACAAGTGGTCCGCTGGGCCTTATGTCTACCTTTGGCAAGCTGTCATCTATATTTAAAATACACTGCAGTACACTGGGATGCCAGCGTATAATAAGGAGTATACTTACAATATATGAGGGAGACAGGCTTATAATGAGACATCCTGGCTCTAATCAACCTTATAAAAGTCTGAAGAGGAACAGAGCTGCATCTGCCACACCAACAGTTTTCACACCCAGTTTTCAATTAATGAAAACATAATTTTGTTCAGTCCTCCAGGACGGGGATAACTTGAGGGCCTTCTATGTGGTGTGAACAAACCTTTGCGCTCTGTAGCTCTGTTGGTGTGTGCGAGACACATACACAGTCCAATTGTACTCAAAGACACACACATGCGCGTACACACAAAGCAAGAATTTATACTTGTCTGTATGGTTTGTTAGCACTCAAGAGATAAAACTTTACATGTTGCTCCCAATTAGCACAGCAGTGACCGTGCACTGTCTCCTGTGCTCAGCTTCCCTTCTGAAGAGGGTCTATTTATGTGAAGACTCATGAGAATGTGAGAATTGAGGCGAGAGAGAGGAGATATGGACTGTGTGAGATAGAGGGTGTGTGTGTGTGTGTGTGTGTGTGTGTGTGCGTGTTATGAAGGAAACAGGGTGAGAGAGAGGGAGTGAAAGAACGAGATAGAGAGAAAGGGAGAATTGAAATGGCTTAAGCATTCATTTTGAGTGGAGAGACAGGTCCTATTAACATTTAACAGCATTTGTGCAACTTGGTGCCGAGGTTATGATGCAAATGAGGAGGAATTAAAACTGGCCAGAGGTTTGTCATTGATGGATTGCAGTCTGGCAGTGTTCACACTTCCTCGTGTCCATCAGAAGCGATTACTGTGTAATTAAACCTTATTTCTGGACTTTCTAGTGCATAATTACTTTGTGAATGTAACCATCATCTAAAAGCTACAAAAATGCTTTACCATTTACTCTAGCAGTCAGTTTCATGGGCTTGTGTCAGATATAGCCATCAGACAGAGCAAAAGAACTGTCACTTTTAATAAGAGGAAAAAAATTAAATGAAACAGTATGCTTATTACAGAAAAATTAGGCTTTCAAGAGTCCTTTCTGTTATTTGCATAATTTATCCCCCACCCCACCTACCACACATACACACACTGCAAGCTTTAGGCAATTTCCCTCACATTTAAATAGATTGCACATTTAAGGCTACTTAAGGAAAATTATCACTTTGCATATTTTAATTGTTATGAAGGAAGTGATTTGAGAGAGGTCTGTGGCTCATCCTCTTGAGCCATGCGGTTGTGAAGCTGTCTGATTCGGCTGCTCAGCGCTGCAGCTCCACAGATAACCTCCGAGTTCACACACATCCACTCCAGTTTCATCAGAATGCAAATGAAGCACAGAACACTGGGACAAGTGGATCTTTGATATTTACAAAATAGCCACTAATAACTTGAGTGTAATTTGTTTGACTCAACTTTATTTTTCTCTTATCTGTCCTGATTTTTTTTTTCCTGGTCAAATGCCTCTTGTTTAAAAATTCAGAGGGAAGAAACAAAGGGCATGTTTGGTGCTAGAATTTCAGAGCTCACAACAATCTATCTATCTATCTATCTATCTATCTATCTATCTATCTATCTATCTATCTATCTATCTATCTATCTATCTATCTATCTATCTATCCATCCATCCATCCATCCATCCATCCATCCATCCATCCATCCATCCATCCATCCATCCATCCATCCAATTAAACAAAGAGGGCACAATAAATGAGGCAAAGGAAATAAATCTGAAGAGTATTTTTGTCATTCAGTCATAAATTAGATAAAATTATCTTGACTAAATTACTAAAGAATTATTTCCAGGTAATGTGCTAAAGCATAAGACCCAAGCTAAATAATGCCTGAAAACAATTCCGTCCTCCAAGGACAGTTCTCCATGGGAGACTGCAGTGTTTTAAGTGTTAGTATTCTTGCCTTGACAAGCTTATCAGTCCTTATGAAGTCAGATAGTGACAGGCACTGATAATACGAAATTCAATTTAAAAAAAAAAACCCATCTTTTTGTTGGGTAATTTTACTAATTTAAATAATGCAAATCTCAAATCTTCATTTAGAACAGCTATATGGAAATTTACAAAATGTATGTTTCTCCAAATAATAAGGAATGAAGGACATAATACAAGCAGAATGTTTTTCATCCTGTCAAACCAGTGTCACTATCTTTATGTTTATAGTAATGAGAAAGACACATGTTAGATTTCATGATAAACTCACACACAAATAATATTAACATGCATACACAATTTAAAAAAAGAGAAAATAACCAGTACTAATAAAGTGTCTTTCCTCATTCATGTTAATTGCACAGAACCTTCCCACGCATGTACCACCTACATCTTAATGACACCATAAAGTGGAACTTTAGCATACCTGTTTGCTTTCTACTAAAAAAACATCAATTATGAATTTATAAATGTTCATGGATCACGAAAGGTGTCATTGATGGGCGGAGCGTAATAAAAAAGTATGTTTCGAACTGCTGCTAACTGATTTATTTTACTCTAAAACACCAGTTAACTTAAAAAAAAATTATCACGCTGTAATTGATTTAACATTGTCTTTCAAAATGAATAACTCGAAAAAGAAATAGCACAGTCTATCACACCGTTGCAAATTTAATCAAGTAAGTTTAAGTACAAAATGCATTCAGAGTTCAGGAAAAAAAGAAAACACCTTTATTCAGTATTCAATAACCTTTATGTACCTTGAAATTAAAATACATTTAAATCGACTGTACTGTAAGTATGGCAATACATACACACATATAAACATGTATGTGGTGCACTTCCGTATGTACGCTGTATATCATTAGCAAATGTACAATACATACAGCTATGTGCAAGTTTGTTTTCTGTACAGGTATATGAAAAGTAAAAATTCAGAACTTTCATATTTTAATGTTATCCCTCACACTTGCATGTAGAATTGCAAGTGCACAGATATACACAATAACATGCGCACTACAACAATTCACAAAAGATTAAAGCAAGTCGTTATTTTTTAGGAAAAGAATTTGCATTGGGGACCTTGCAAGAGACAAGGTTAATGGAAACATGATATTGTGAATATACTGAACGTCAGTACTGTATGTGCAGGTTAACGTCATCTTTGTTTTCAAGGTGCCTTTTTTTTTTCTGTGACTAGTTCTTGACAGCGTAAAGACAGTCTCTGTGAGGTAGACTGCTCAAATTCAAGGGCAAGCTTTTATTTAATGCATTTTTTTGTTTGTTTTAAATTTTTATCCACAAATGCATGACATTCAAAATGACAGGACATGAGTACTACATGTAAAATATGTAGCAATGAGGTAGAAAAGGTTATAAAGAATGCCAGACTGAAAAAACTCATGATGGAAACACCATTTTAAGCAGTTCAGCAAAATCAAATCACAGAAAAACTGAAAGATATTGAAAAAGATGATACAAGTGACTGAGAGTCAATGTGCTTATCAAAGGTTCTGCTGACATGTTGTGACTGTATACCCACATCACCTTCAATACTGAATGATTTATAATAACATCTACAACATCTGAACTTTACAATGTATTTTGATAAATGTGTCTAAGTTTTCCTCATATCAGATATTTGTCAAAAAAATGTTTACCGTTTAGCTGTCATGACAAATAAAATCATAGAAATGTAACATTTTATGTGCCTTGTGTTACATTGTGCTCTATTACACATTGTTTGGGAGACAGCTTTCTCTAAAATGCACGAAAGATTACTTACATACAACTTAATTTGAGTGGACTATTCCCCCTTTCAATGTACATCTCTGCTGCTTGTGAACAGTTGATCTTTTGTACTTGTGAAATCTGTGCTTGTAAATCGTGCTCAAGGCTTCTTAGTACCTACTTGTTAAAAAAACACAAAAACAACAACAAGAAGAAGAAAAAAACTTCTATATTCAGTCTCATATTCCAGTGTGTCATTTTCTACCAAACTCTGTAATAAACAAGTTAACCATATGTGTATTTGTCTTCCATGCAGATATGCTATGTCCATTCACTTTGATGGGGTGAGACTTGAAGCTTATTATTTCACAAGCTCATGTATCTCTTAAACATTTAACATACTTTGCTTCTGTAACTTAACAATGCCCAGTGAGATGGCAAGAGATTTTCCAATTATACATAAATACATCCGGCAATAAAGGTAAATTCGCAGCTTCCTTAAAACTGTTTTCATCTTATATAGGAGAGAAAAAAAAAAAAACCCCAAAACAAACAGACGCATAAAAGGCAGCAAATACTTGATGTGTAAGGGCTTTTACAAGTAGCATCAACTTTTTCCAATTTCATGTGTTTGCCCTGAGCGGTGCCAAATTTCATGTAACAATGTTACAATGTTTTAGGATAATTTCATTTGAGAAAAATTGCATGTGACTGGTGAGTATGACTGTTACAATTGACATAATGCAACAATTATTACTACTAATGAACTTACAATGAATGTATGTTTTTTTGTTTTTTTATAACTTCCCGGTAATTCCAGTCCCTTCAAAGAACTGGTGTTGGAAATTACCATTGGTATTACATGTAGAGAACATGATCGATCCTGACTGTAGTCGTGCGTTACAAACAAACTACTGAATATAATAAATAAGTGAAGAGGGCATGAATATTCTTCATTACTGTTTCTCCAAATATGTGTAGGTCTACAATTTTCAAACTTAACAAATACAATGATTCTGTCCCTAAGCTGATCAAAATGTGTCGGGTTTAGTTACCGTTTTACCAGTTACAATTACTTGTATGGATTTAATTAAACTGCTTAGATTACTCTTCTGTAAAGTGTTACATAGATTATATGAAACTAGAAACAGACTTTTGGTGCAGCTGGTAGATTTCTTGCTCTGTAATTGTTCTAAATGCTTTGAAAACATCCTGATGTGGATCTTCGAAAATTAATGATATCATACCAGGTAGCAGTGATCATTGTGAATGTTGTCTAATAAAAGATAAAAGATAAAATATGTGCAATAGACAACAACAAAAAAAATACGGTCCTTAAGTGCCTCTACCCATCTACATCTGCATCTACTTCAGTGGCATTTTTCAATGTGCGAGTGCTTTGCTTTCCTTACTACTATGAGTACATAATACATTCATACTTTTACTTGCCAATTCAGCTATCAGATTGGCTCTTTTATTGTTGGAAATGTTGCATGGGCATGTACTGATAAATGGCAGCAAATAGTGATTGAAAACATTGTACGAGTTTAAGTGTGAAAATTATAATGAAATAAAAACAATTTACCAGACAATGCAAGACTAGCCTTTGGAAATGTCCCTAAAAGAGAATGCCACTCAATTCATGGATGTTACACTTATAGCCTAAGAAGGAAAAGTAAACTTCAACATAATGGAATCATTTTTAAGACAAAACATGTGCAGGCTTACACACGTCTATGTTAGACAAAGATTCAGGGGTCTAGCAAGGTACAGCAACAAGATCACTGGTGAATCTTGGCTAACACAGAGCAAATTATCCTTAAGGCAAAGGCATAGTGTATCACAAACCTGACATTCAGTGGCATTCCCCTTTACGTATATCATATGGTGAGTAACAAGGTTCTTGGCAGTTATCAAAATGTAAAGCTAATAGATTTTTTTTCCAGAAATTGTTTTGTTCGTTTTCAAAGGATTTTCTAATCGAACAAGCAGAAGAGATGCTGACATTTTGCTGTCCCTATGAATTTGTCTTTCAGAGATAACAAAGAAACTGAGGTAGAAAGAAACTTGGGCTATACATAATCCTTAGGTTTCATTAATGATAAAACAGCAGCAAGATGGAATGAAATCGCTTGGGGCAGTCGTCATTCTCAATCCCAAGATGTTTGTCTACACCCTTTGTATTTCTTTCAGTTCTGCATAACCACAAGCTAGGAATTTGTGTCTGCAAACTGGCAACTAAACAACAGGATCATTTTATTTGATGTAAATGAAGTTTTTCTTTTTCTTTTGACAGCCAAAAGGGGAAAAAATGCTCCAAACAGAAATTTCTTTAAGGCTATAATTCAAGATACACAATGATTCCATTATTTTTAAAGGCAATTGTCTGATCATAGAACAAGTTTCCATTTCAAACTAATTTCAAAGTTAAAGAATCCTAGACAAATAAATGAGAATTACTCTCAAACATTCATTGCAGGAAACTTCTCATTTTGAGGTATTAAATAGCCTTTCATGGTTAGATGATGCGATTTTAAATGCAAGTCAGATGCTTGTGTATTGTGTAGTGCTTTGATACAAGCTCATGAGGTACTAGACATATCATCAACATCATCATCACTTTCCTGAGTTGTCAAATAGAGAACATCAAAAGAAAAAATGGTAGAATTTTACATTGTGACTATTCTGATATTTTAACAAGAATTACATAGTAATTTAATGCTGAAATTGAATTCACTGTGTCAGCTTTTTTTCAAAAAATGTAACTGTCACTTTTATTTATAGCACATCAACCAAATTTAAGTTGAGTGAAAAACAAACAAACATATTTTCATATTCTCCACCTAAAAATAATGGATATACCAAAGTTATGGTAAGTAAATGACTTACACATGCATAAAATCTGTGTAAGGTAATGAACCCCAACTAAAATTATGCCAGTAAATTTAATTCAGCTCAAATTAACCACGGGTGTTCACAGAGAGCACAAAACAGACACAGCTGAAGAACACTGTTCAATAATAAAGAGAAAGCAAGGTTTTGTCACATTGTAAAGCTTTTTTTTTGTATTAGCACATTTCACCAATGAAGATTGTGAGGCAAAAAAATACAACAAAAAACTTAAACAGCACCACCTCAGGCACTTGATAGCAACTAAATCTCAAGATCAGCAGAATAGTATATATATATTTAAATATATATATATGTATATACAAAAATGTGGGGCATCTTCTCCAAGCTGTTTGAGTTGTAGTTAACACATGGATTTAGCCATATAAAGTTTCTTTTCTGATTTTAACCAAAGTCTGACGTCCAGACTGATAACTTCTGTCAGAAGCCAAAAAAGGAAATTTCCTTTACTCTATATAGCATGTTCATGTCATCACTGTTTGTTTTTTTTCTTCCTCACTGAAGGATAAACACTTATTTGTACTTAACAACTGGTTTTAAAGAAACTGTGTTTGATAGGTCCCATTTCATTGACTACAACCAAACATTTTATTCCACTCAGTGTACACATCAAGTTCTTTTTGTGATATGCTGGGCTGGAATTTGCAAAACACATTGTCAAAGTCTTGGTAAGAGATTGGCCTCATCTGACTGGGGTGGATATTTGACAGGTCAGTACCAGGCATGCCATGGAGCGGACCTACGACAGCCTCTTGACAGAGTTGGACCACATCCAGTCCTGAAAAGCCTTCTGTCCTCTGAACAAGTAGTGACATCTCTTTGTCACTAAGACAGTAGTTATGCTGTGAGAGCAACTGACTGATTATCTGATGGCGTGCAGCCCCATCAGGCAAGGGAATTAACAATCTCTTGGTAAAGTACCTCCGCAGGGACTCTGGGATCTCTTCAGGCTTACTTGTGGAGCAGACCACAAGAACATGGTCCTCAGTAGAGGTCAAAATACTGTCAAGCTGTATGAGAAGCTCAGCCTTCAGGTGATTCACAGGACTCTCCTCACTGAGCTGGGCTGACAGCAGTAGGTCCACCTCACTGATGAAGACTACTGCTGGTTGGCGACAACGTGCCATGAGGAAAGAAGCCTGGATGATCTTGTCCCCTTCTCCCAACCACTTGGTCACCAGTGCTGAACTGCTTAATCGCAAGAAGGCAGCCCCCAGTTGGTTGGCCATGCAGCGTGCCAGAAGTGTCCTACCAGTTCCCTGAGGTCCAAATAAAAGG
Source organism: Haplochromis burtoni (assembly GCF_018398535.1). Classification (NCBI taxonomy): domain Eukaryota; kingdom Metazoa; phylum Chordata; class Actinopteri; order Cichliformes; family Cichlidae; genus Haplochromis; species Haplochromis burtoni. Next base: position 2,616,695 of record NW_024582390.1, read on the forward strand.
AGGCTCCGAGGTAACGTGGCCAGTCCGCTGAACATATCTGGCCTTAAAATGGGCCATAGTATCTCCTCTTTTATGGCTGCTTTGGCCATATCCAGACCTGCAATGTCACTCCAGTCCACTGGGGAGCCTTGCTGAAGGATTTCTGTGGTCACCAGCTCTACAAGGTTGGAATCACTATTCTTCAGCTGTTCCTCTGCAGCATGGATGGAGGAGGTAGCTGTACCTATATCAGACCCCGTTAGGGAGTGAGAGAGGTGCTGTCTGTGCTCTTCGGTTTGCTCGCTCATCATGGGAGATTCAAACTTGCTGTAGGGCTCAGTAGTTCTAAGATCACCTGCAGAGCTTTTTGTTGAGCCGTATGATGGAGGAGTTAGTGCTCTGCCAGAGTGCAAGTTAAATTTTCTTTGCTGATCAGAAGATATTGGCTGCTTCGTTGGTTTAAAAGCTAAAGATGTCGCTTCAGCATTTCTTTCAAAGCCACTGCCCCTGTTTGAGTCTGAGATGCTGCCATCTACTATTCTGTACATGGGGCTCTGTGCAGAGCGCTGTTGGTTGTAGCTGAAATTACCATAGCTTGAGTCCATATCTCCATGTCCACTCATGTAGAAAGCTTTTCGTTTTAATGAGTTGGATGTGCTGCCATTCAAAGGTGTTGGTGCAATTGGGGTATGATTATTGGACTGGTAGGTGTAGCCAGGCAATGTGGAGGGAGGGATTGGTGTAGGAGCTGCAATACCAGACGGCAGATAAGCAGAAGGAGGGGGTGCTCCCCCAGGGCTATAACCAGGGCCAACTGCAGCCTGCGAAGCATACCCTGTTGGAGGATAATTGTAGTTGGGAAGGTTTGGAGACCCAGTGTTGTAGCTCGGCACTAAACTAGGAGGAGGAGGCGGGGGAGGGGGTTGTAATAGCCCAGCGCTGTGCAAAGGAGAAGGATGTGGGGATGGGAGGGCGGGGGTACTCTGGCCGCTGTAGCTAGAATGCAGGTAGGAACCGTTGTAGCTGGCAGTATATTCCTGAGAGGGGAGGCCCGAGTGGAGAGTAGTGGCTGTGTGACTTCCACAGTTACTACTGGAATAGCTAGGCTCAGACAAACTGCTGGCCACCCCTGGGGAGCTGCCTATGCTAGCCGACACATCTGTAGGGGGTAGGGCAGCTGTCATTCCAGCTTTGCTCACAGATATAACATCTGGAGCACAGTTCATTGGGTAAATCCCCTCCTGCCAGGACTCATTCTCTGACTTTCGTCCATTCATGAGTCCAGTAGTGCTATCAGAGTAGGAGCACAGCAGGGTTCTTTCATTTGGGCCTTCTAGGATCCCAGAGTACTTCTCTGCATATTTCTTAAGCAGATTGGAGGCAGTCAGCGCAGAGATGTCATCATTTGCCCACGCATACTGGTATGTTCGCTGTAAGTGCCCCCGGTAGGCCTCTACTTTGTGTGCTGGCGAGCGAGTAGTGGATGAGATGTCAAAGTGTTGCTCTGCCCATTGTGTGTGCTCTGGGGTCCACTGCATCTTTAGACCTGGATATTTCACATAGGGAAGAAATATATCAATGTAAGCATTGAATTGTGGTTTATCATCATTTAAATGCAATAATATTCTACAGTCAAATTGTAAAAATTCAAACACACTGAAGTCCATAGGTGTTTTTATGACCGTTTTGTAAGAGGAATAAAAAAACCGTACAAAGTAAAAAAAAGAAAAGAAGAAGATATATTTGTTTAACCTATGTACTAAGTACATTTTATACAATATCAGAAATATAATGTTTAATACTATTTGCTTCATAATCTCTACATGTCTCTTATGACAGAAAACACTATCTGAATACACATCACAGACACGATGAGGATGTGGGACCCATCACTTGGTAACGGTGGTATAATCCACCCAACACAGAGCAGAGTGACACAGACATTGCAGGTCAGTCTATAATCCAACTCTCATCTGAGGCATTCTGAGACAGTTTCAAATCTGCTTGGAGGACAGCAGCAAAGCAATCTTCCTTGGCAGCGCTCTGTTGCTTTCATCACACAAACCCCTCAGCCCAGCATGAATTACATCCACATCGAGTCTGCCTACTGCTCCCTCATCGGCAGAGTGAGGATGAGGGAAAAAAACCAAAAAAAAAAAAAACCCCATGCTTCACTTGTCTTTTTCTCCCCAGCCTCTCTATGTAGCTTTAAAGGTTTGAATGACAGAAATAATCAAGTTAAATACTAAAATAAATCTGCAAATAAAACTTTTTACTCACGCTGTCATCTATTACTCTGAGATTATCAGAGGGTGTACTATATCCCCAAAGAATTTAGATTACTAGAGATTACAGCTCAAGACAATCTGATAGTGTACACAGTCTCACATCTCTCATGAACACTAATCTGACCAAATGCCACAAGAAGATATGAGAGAGGATGCATTCAACTCAACTGTTTCTGCCCATTAGAATGTCTGTCTTTGTTAAAGAGGCAGTGTAGTGTTATACTGTATATTTCAGTAGGTTAAGTCCATACCACAGCAACAATCAGCTAATGTCCAGATTACAAATGCTGTCGATTCCCTTCTGACTCCCTCCCAGCTATTTGCCCACCAGTAACTCTAGACACCAGCAGCTAATTAGCGGGATGATGCTGCACTAATTGTGTTAATTTACAAGGTTTTAGTCAAAGAGATCCATGCTATAGCTCACATGGTTGTCAACCATCCAAGCTAATCATAAAGGAAAGAAAACCTGAGGCAAAAAGCCAATACATAAAAATAGCATAGCTATACTGTAGTTGAATAGAAATGTTTACCAATATGTAGAAAATGACATGTAAAAACAAATCCTGTTACTATGGAGAACAGTGATGAACTTTAAAATCTGAAACAATAAAATAAAAAAAGTCATACATGTCATACCACAAAATCTTGTAAAAAGTGTATTTAATCTAATATTTCTAATATAAATGAACTTAAAATGAAGCGTCTACACGCTTGAGAATTCCAAAAGTAGTTACTGACTAACATTACTGTGTTAGTCACTCATTATATTCCAGATCAACTGTTTTACTAGGTATGTAGGTGGGTCAAATGCAAATTAAAGAGTCTGCAGAGGAAAAAATATTTTTCCATTACAGTCTGACACCCCTTTTCTTTATTCCTCTCTGCTAATGTGTTTTCTACTGTGTGTATATATATATATATATATATATATATATATAATGAGGACCTTGTTTTGAAAGCAGCAACTACCACTGCACTACCCACAAGTATCATGATGATGGTCTCTGTAAAATCATTCAATAGACTTCTTTAACACTCAAGGCACATTTTGTCAATAACAAAATTGCACGCAGCTTATTGAGTAAGCTTTTTCTATTACAGCTAATCCTCTCTGAACAATGTGCCACTTTGGACAAGCAAAGAAGTGCTTCTAGCGAAGCATACTTGAGATCACTGAACATCAAGTATTTTATAAAAAGGAGACCATTCAAGATGATCAAAATTCAACGCACTGCTAAAATAAAGTACATTTGCACTTACAAAAAAAAATGAAAAAGAAAAACTTACACCTAAACCTGGCCTAAATAAATGGGTATTACATACACCAGCAATAACACGACACATTCCAGTCTTAATTGGTATCACTGGGTGTTGAAATTGTTTGAATGCATCAACCAGTTTAATTATACTGAAACATTTATAAACAGTAGTATTTTAACGAAAATCAGAGAATGGCTTGATAAAGAACAAATGTTATAGAATGGATGATCAATGCATACCAAAAGAAAGCATATGAATAAATACTATACATAAATAAAAGGCAAATAATTACACATATAGACACTAATCCATCAAGAGGCATAAATTCATGTGTACACACACATAGCAAATTAATATAATAAGCACCTACTTTGGTTTTACATGACAACGTTGTTCTTTATTGTACCCTCATAGAAATTCAAATACAACATCCACAAGATCCTTTGTCCTTCTTTGAAATGGTATAATTACAGAGAACTCTATTAGAGGAATGTTTTCAGATAGCCTCAGGGCTTGAGCTCAAATTCCACTCATCAGCGACTCACAAATAAGGCCTTTGTTAGACTTTTCTCTGTTTGTTAATTCATTGGTCTCAATAATCCTCTATGGCATATTTAAGATGATCATTGTAAGTAAACATTTGTATTGAAAATGTGTCCAATTCTGGAGTTATTTAGTTCATAAGACATCTGACTGACCCCATGATAAAGGCAAGAATTATCTGATAAAACACATAATTGTCCTGCACAGAATAATATAGAACAATTTCAGTTATACATTATATATAAAATATCATCAGAGAAGATCAGAAAATACATTCGGCATGTTATGCCATGCTGCGTTATGGTGTTTAATTTCAAGTTGAGTGATCATCATCGATGAAACAGAGATGCTGACCTTTTTGGGAACTATTAATCTGGTAGCCTAGGCCGTTTTTAAGCAAACAAGAGTGGGCCTCCACTCTGTCCATCCAATTTCCTAGTGCGTAAATTGGACCACCGCTTGCACAATTCTCTATTCATTACTGTGCTGCTGAAAGGAAGCACAGAGGTGGCAGAGTGGTTTTCTTTTCCTTTTTCTGTCTATGTGTGTGAGTGTGAGCGAGAGAGAGAAAGCAAAATGCCTTCCAGGAGGGTTCCCAAGCATAAAGAGCTGGACTTTCCTTCCTCTTTTTGGTTTTGGGGGAGGGGAAATCAGGGGGTTGGGGAGGTGGGGGGTGAAAGCTGTCGTAATTGAAACGCAGCCTAATCAGACTCATTACCATTTTTACCAATTTGCACCACCAAAGATGCTTATTAGGTAACTGTGTTTAATAAGCCGCTCTTTAGAAAACTAACTGTAATGAGCTCTTTAAAGTCAAACTTGAGTGTGATTATGCACTGGAAGTGTTTTGCAGAGCTAAAGCAGACTGGTACATTTAGTCATGTACAATGTCATAATTAAGCTGCACAAACTCTGCACTTCACACCACACAATAGTCCCAGCTGAGGCAGTAGACATGCTGAAAAGTATTTATAATTACTGATCATTACAACCCTGGGGTTTTCATCGCTGGACGTAAACATAATTATGGGAGCTTTTGCTTTTATTCTGCACACAGAGCTCTCTACTTGACAAGCGTGAAAATATTGCAGACAGACAGTAATTATGTTTATAAATAAAAACAAGCTGATATTCATATTCAAATTCACTGGAGATATTCTAAGTAGGGGTGGGGCAAAACATTCTAATACAATGTGAAATGGTAATCGGTATAGCTACAGTCATTCATCTCACATATCAAGTTAAGACTATTTAAACTCAATTTAGAGCTCCATGTAGCAGTAGCTCCAATCTTTGGATGGCAGAGTGCCATTTAACCCCTCATTTAGAAACGATATGCCTTCCTCAGTTACGGTCTTTTCCGCATACATTTCAGTCTGTCTATCCATAGTAGCAAATTACTACAGGTCTCCAGACTATCAAAGTCAAATGATGCCATATGATTCTATTCTACTCCAAACTTAAAAGGAGGAAATGACTGTACAATGTGCTTATAGTATGTTTATGGCATCTTTTGAAAGTGTTTTTATAATGCCAATAATACAGGAAGATATGAGCTTGAAACCCATTGGAACAGAGGAAGCACCATTTCAAAGTAGCAAACAGGAAAACGTGTCTGACTTTAGCCTGAGCACATGTATTAACATTATCTATCTAAAACTACCCAATGCTGAGCCATTTGCACAGTTCAGATAACTAGAAACAATGTAATTTATCAATGAACCCGCTGATTTGATAGATTAACAATGAATGAGATAATTTATGTATATTACAGTATTACATATTATATCTCCTGTCAAAATAAAATAAATAATGGAAAAAAACAGGTTTAAAGGAGGATTTTTAAAATTCCCATTTTATTATTTATTATACTACTTTTTATCCATTTATTATTGTACTTAACTGGGTTGTTTCTGGAATATCAAAAAAAGACACTGACACCGAAAATTTAAAGAAAATGTACTGATTCGTGTTAAGAATCAAATTTTAAAAGGCAATAAAAATGTAGAAACATCTTCCACACAAAAAGTTTTTCAAATTAAGTTTATTATTAAGTACTGAAATTAATTTGATATTTATTAAAAAATGTTGTAATTGAAATTACTAGGGCTAGTTGTCAGTCATTCAAACAGCTACCCTAACTTCACATGAAATAGTCTTTATTAACAAGAATTAAGAATTAATGTAATGTGGATAACACACACACACACACACACACACACACACACACACACACACACACACACACACACA
>NW_024582390.1:2623040-2645474 GCF_018398535.1 Haplochromis burtoni
ACACACACACACACACACACACACACACACACACACACACACACAAAACAAGTTGCCATAATTGCAAGTTTCTTCAAATAGGAGTAGTAGCATTTAAGAAATTTAAACTTGTGTGATTTAATTTCAGTCACGTATTATTCAGATAAATTAAGTACAAAGATATAAAACACTTCAGTTTGCTTAGAGAAAAACATTTAATGCATCCAGGACATTTAACTTGAAATACTTTATAAAGGCCGGCAATGAGAACTCAAAGAAATTAAAACTTTAATATAATCCCACTAATCAGGATCCAGTTGGTGAAGTAATATATAAATATGGCATCAAGAATACATTTCATATATAAATTAATTATGCCATTATTATAACTTATGGGACAACAAGTTACAATTCTTACAATTCTACAATTCTTTCTCGTATGTGTCCATAGACATCTAATATCAAATTTAGAGGTACAAGATTAGTTAACATTTTCTTAGTTTCGAAATTGCACAAAGACTTCTCTAGGCTTTTTTTTCATAATTTAATTTTCTATTGACCTTGTCACTGCTAGTTCCTCCTGGGAAGGGCAGCAAACAGACAGCTTACCTCCTTCACACATAACTACAAAGTCATCTTTTTCTTTGCACCGGCAAAAAGGGCACTTCACCAAAGGCTTAACACACACACAAAATTCATTTTACTCCATAAGATCTCAGTCCACTCTGTTCAGGCATCCTCACCTACCACAAAGAGTTTGTTGCGCATCATCATCATCATCCCTCACTGGTGTCCCACATGTAATCACTGCCTATCGTGAAAACACATAACCAAACTGCATGTACTATTCCCCCCACTGAGTGACATTGTCTGTGGTGGGCAAAATAACATGTGGCCTTGAATAGGAATTCACCCAAAACAATAAAATCCATCCATTTTCTTGATCGCTTATACAGCTTAGGTTTGTGGGAAGCCTGGAGCCTGTCCTTGCTGTCACAGGCGGGGTACACCCTAGACAGGTCATCGGTCCATTAGAGGCCTAACATAGAGAGACAGACAGCCACACATCTACACACCAACTCACTTGTATTAGCTAGTGTAGAGATGGCTGTCTGCTAAGATTACTTGGAATTAAGACTGTCATTACCAGTAGATTTTAATTAATAAAACTTTCATATCTAGAATTTTTGTAACTCATCAAAACTATTTTATGTCTGACAATTTCTAAATTGCAAAGTCATGTGGTGCACCAAAGCAAACCCTCTTTTGGACTATTGCTAGGTCCAAGTCTGCATGTTTTGCACCCCTAATCTAATGCACTGGTTGCTTATTAGGTTTTTACATAAGATTATAGGATTACCATTATGAGCCAGGCATGTTAGCTAAATTATCTCAAAAACTGGTGTGGTCTATTTTGCAGAGATATAAACTAGCTGAACAAATGTGAGGCAAACTACTTGTCTTTAAAGTCATACATAATATTTTATTTAAAAAACGGTATTAATGCCAGGCATAAAATTACCATTACAATACTAGTAGACCACCTATTAATAGTCATCACTATAGTAATAGCTTAACCAAAGTGGCCCTAGTAGCTGCAATCACCATTACTGAGGTAGCACTCATTGTATGTTACTAACACTAAAGCAGACATTTAAAAACTACATCTTTCTCTATTGCTGTTATAATTGACAGTAAATTTGTCGCTTACAACAAAATCACCGGTGTTGTGATTTGGCACTATATAAATAAAACTGAACTGAACTGAACCGAACTAAGTCTAGACCTTCAAATTTGTCCATTCCATTACTCATTTGGGATCATAACATGGAACATGTAACTAGTGGTCTTGTGAGGGCTTTTAACATGAAGCCAGTCAGGATTGTCAAATATTTTGTCTTTACAGCTACATTTCAAACAATCAGTGGTCACTTGATTTCTGCATTACTAAGGCATGTAGAAGAACAAATGGAAGAACACCTTGTACCATCTTTACTTCCATGAAATATTGAAAATCCCAGCAAAACCAGGATTTCAAATTACAAAACCATTTTATCTAAGTGCATATGTATCACTTTAACAGCATCAGACAAAGCAATTATTAAAAGGAGCAGGAGTTTGTACTTGATGAGATCTGAGTAAATGGATGGATCAACAAAACGATTAAAGTAGACTGTCGGTTTTTTTCTGCTTTGAACCAGAATTCGAAGCTTCTTTTGAATACATGTTTATTAACGTAACCATAGAAAAGGTCAATAATGTCATCTGATCTGTATTCCCTGCTTACATGGCATGATGACATAATCGTCACATGTTTATCTTTATTCAGTGTAAATCTCTATAATTTTGAAATTCAAATCTAAAAGCGTAATGCATTTTTACTATGTACTCCAAATATTCGCTCTAGGGTAACATGTATTCCACATATTTCTTTGCAATTCAGTAAATCATAGGTTGAGAAAATCTCTGAGCTGTCATTTTTTCATCTAAATGATGCTCATTAAACCACAAGTCTTCAGGCCAAGAAGCCCCTGAGGCTACATCTTCCATTACTACCCTAAGTATAGCTAAATCCACACATATGCTAAACTAACAGCCCTCCATGCACAAGTAAAACTTGTACAGTGAATATAACTAAGACAATTACAGGATAGAGCCTTCATAGTGTTCTGTAGTGCATAATACTGATGAATACTCAAATGGCTTGTTAGTCAAAAGAACACAGTCATTGAACTCAAGCACTGGGTGAAGCTTGTTTAACCATAGAGCACACATACAGTAGAAGCAGTGATCTTGCAAGCCTATATGAACTTTGCTACTCCACTCCTCAAGGGATCACTTACACACTTCAAAAGAGAAGAGAGGCAGATTGTGACCTTGATACACGAAGGCTCATTGACCAAAAGCTATTCAGTAACATTTTCATTCCCAAACGTCCTGTTACCCCAAGGAACTCCCCAGTCCAAGAGGAACAAGAGTATGGAAAAAAGCAAACAGGAAGGTGTAAATTTGGGTTATTTATTTATTAGCTTGTTTTCTTGTTTCTGTGATTTTTATCACTTGTACTTTACTGTAAGGTATTGAACTGGTCACGCCGAAAACCTGCTACTTGAATTAGAAACCAACAAGCTAAGCCCCTTTGGAAATTAACAGATTATCTTGTTCACTGGTCCAGTCACAACTGTGATTGCTTTCCACTTCAAAATATTAGGCTTTTAGCCATATTAACCTGGTTAAGACATCAATGCAATGACATTATTAAAAAAAGGTAATTGTTCCCAATGCTGAGGCACAAATCAGAATTGTTTTTTATTTTCCTTTTGATCAATTTCCAAATGACACAATCAGTTGGGGTATTTGAACCATTCATTGGATGGCCGCTGTTTCAAATCGCTAGACTGCCAATGGGGAGCCATCCATTTTTATATATTACTGATCAAAAAAACCAAAAAACAAACTAAAAATCAAAACCCTAAAACAAGTCAAAAAAGGAGCGACAAAACGTATTTAAATTTGCCCCAAGTCATTCCCTACAGAATTCAATCCAAAAGCACTTGGCCGTTATTTTTGCATACACTAGACATCCAAGGCCATCTGTTGTTCTATTTACCATTTCTTACACATTGAAGTGATTAAAAGTTCAAATTGAACTCTAATTGAAAATAGCCAAGTGAACAGAAAAAGGATGTTTGCCTGTAACTGCTGTCAGCCTTTCGCTGAAGCATTCTGAAGCATTCTGTGATATCGACTGCAAGTCTCAAAGAAGGTCACTTCTCCAACACAGGCCAGACAAAAGGTGAAATGAGACAACTGAAGCAATCTTAGGTCAATATGAAATAGAAATCTCTCAGCTATACTGTAATAAAGTTACTGAAGTGAAGTAGTGAAGGGGAACTTTTACAAGGAAAGAGCTGTCCAGGAGATTGGTTCGCCCACTGGCAAACAATGGCTTCTACTGTAAGAGGTGGCATGGTGAGCACAGTACCCTGGAAATGCAATAGGACATTTGTTTTTAAAAGTGTGTTTAAATTCAAATGGAATTTGGAAGTTTTATGCAAGTGATGAAAGCAATGCTCTGGAAAAAAAAAAAGGTGTAAATCTTTTAATATTCCACTGTAGTGGTTTTAAAGTGACAAACCAAGAATACCTGCTTAGATCAGCACTTATTGCAGCTGCACCGTAAAAACAAATTCAATGACAGTATAGGAGACGTTTTGTTCAGTGTTTTATACAAATAACTTTAATATGACTGTTATATTTAAATATTAGTAATATTTACAGTGATGTGAGGGAGGATACCAACATCTTTCACTTAACAGCAAACAAATATTGGAACAAGCAAAACATAAAGACACTGACAACTTTATGAAGTATCCATTCCTCCTTATAGAGTTCAGAACTTGAAACGTGAAAAATAAAAGACAGCACAACTATTTTTATCTTCAAGCATATTCAGTTTAGATTATATACACAAACACCTGTTGAGTAAAATGCAGAGACACTGAGTGAACGTGATTTTCAACCTGCCCTTTGATGCACAGTGTTCTCCAACATACTTCCAGAATAAAATTCTATGGCTTGTTCATAACCAGAGCTTTGTAAGTTTTCAAGCTGGCCTTGACACGACCTCTTTAAGTAATCCAATGTGAAACAAATGAAAAAGGAAGAACTTTTTAAAAAAAGCAAGTGAAAAAAATTGTTATTTTTTAAAAATCTGATAATAATTTAGAAAACACCTAAAATCCTTTTGCTGCCAGATCTCTGGATTGTTTCTTATGTGTTAGGGTTTCTCCATAAAGCAGGATCATATTTTGTCAAATCACAATTTTAAATCTTCTTGCTTTATTATAAAAATCAATTTAGAAAAAAAACATTTTGATATAAATTTTGCATGTGACAATAGCAGGATAATATGACCTTTCAACATAAGGTAACGTTATGGAAAACGCATTATGGATTATTGAAAAAGTCCATATTAGCATTCATTTTGTATCTCTGTACAGTACATATCATCATTTAAAATTCCCATTACAATGGTTCTACGGAAATTTCATGACATCAAATGAAGTTCAGCCCTGTAAAACTCAAAATCATGAAATTATTTTATAGGGCTTAGACGTTTGTAATAGGGTTTAAATTCCAGATATCTGTGGTTGGAATAAATGCTTATCTTCTGTATAGATGACTGTTGCAACTATATCCATGCTTAAGAAGGGTAATAGTGTAGTGTACTTTAGTGTAATTCTAATACTTTAATTTTTCCAAAAGCAGAAATGAGTGAGGCAGTATAGTGCAATTGTAAACCAGTGTGAGGAAAGTGGGAGATGGGGAGTGTTTTGACATAAATGAGACATGAATGCAGAAAGGGATGTGAAATGAGAATTATTCCAGAGCATTCCTTAATAGATTATGAAATGAAGGAAAGAAAAAAGGTCAATCTGTGTCACAAAGCAACTGTGAAAAATAAATGAGGTAATTAATAGAAATTGAGAGGTGCGCATTAAAAATATTTCTACATTTTCTTTGTTCGACTAACACTTTTCAAGGGTTATAAATCCATTCCTTGAGAAAGTTCAGAGATGTGAATTATACACTACAATGCGTTAAGTATCACAAACAGGATAAACAGGCACAAAGATCTCCAGCATTTCATTATGTCGACTTAATATGCAGTTCTTTATACCGTTTAAAATAATGATTGTTCCGCATTGTGCTGTATTCGCATGTTCAGAGTTCAAGCAATTTAAAGCTAATTAATTAGACACAATTCTATTAAGAAACAAATCCCACTCATCAATATACACAACCTAGGGTCACCCATTGCCCAAATGTGAATTGGGTCTTGGACCACATGGACTAGAGAATAGCACAATAGCACTATTAGACCTCACAATAAACAGTTTGGCATGGATATATTCGATGGAGCACGAACTCATCAGTGCTGATGGATTTTACTTCCCTTGACAGAAAGCAGGACCGTCGCTTGGAAATATAGCTTTCTCTTCAATGGTCACTGTAAGAAAATTGGTGAGGAGTTTGATATCCAAGCTAACAAATGGTCGTGTCTTACTATATACATAACACAGCAGCACTGTGCTTTATGTTATTCATCATCAAATATTGAGAGACAACTGTTCGTCCCTCTGCGATTGTAAACATGTGCCTAGATTCTTCCTGCAATGTGCCAAACTACACAAAGCGTATTAAATTTAAAAAGAAAGAAATGAATTAATTCATTGAATTAATGTTAATTAATGTTAATTAATTTACACATATTGTTATAATGTGTCTGAATTTAGTAAAGATGGGTGACTAAAAGGCTTTTCAAAAAATACTGAGGATATATTCAATAATCTGCGTGATGTTGTATCTTACATGGGGCGATCGTGGCTCAAAGAGTTCCCGGTTCGTCTTGTAACCGGAAGGTTGCCGGTTCGAGCCCTGGCTCGGACAGTCTCGGTCGTTGTGTCCTTGGGTAAGACACTTCACCTACCGCCTACTGGTGATGGCCAGAGGAGCCGATGGCGCGATATGGCAGCCTCGCTTCTGTCAGTCTGCCCCAGGGCAGCTGTGGCTACAACTGTAGTTTGCCTCCACCAGTGTGTGAATGTGAGAGTGAATGAATAGTGGAATTGTACAGCGCTTTGAGGGCCCCGAAAAGTGCTATATAAAATGCAATCCATTATTATTACGTCTTCTGTTCTTAAGTTTTTCTTAACAACTATTGTGCCCTCAATTTTAATTAATCTGATTTATGTTGATACAGCCGAAAAAAAACCCCTGAACAAACAAGCAAACACCAAAAAAACAGCTTTGATTGTTAAATGTTCTCTGCTTTTGCCCATCGCCCATGTGCTGCTTGTTCTATTACAATGAATGTTTGAAAGAGGAAAGTAGGCACAAGTCCTTCTGGCAGAAATGTGCAATAAAAAAACATTTACTCCTCTGTTTATTTGTTTTATTTTTGTTTTATTTTTTTTCCCTTTTTTCCAGGTTTATGTGTGGATAGTTAAATAAATCTGCCTCTGGCTAGTATGAGCTCCCATGATGAATGGTGCACAGAGTGAACATACAGTAAAGTATACTGGTCCACTTTGTAGAAGGCAGATTGTACAGCAGTGCTCATTTGGGTATGCATGAAATAACAATACTCTACTGGGAGCATTCTAACTTTCAAACACTTGGGGTCAACTACACGAGCAGATTCCACATGTGCAGCCTGTGGCCACTGAGGTCTGGAATCTACCTCCCTCCTGGCTGGGTGACGTTGCATGTTCTATTTCAAGACCGAGGGTTGAAGTGAGGCTGCAGGGAGTGTAACACTGACCCATATGACCTGTGGCCTAGAAAAGCTGCCTGAAGCTCTGCACACTAAAAACTCCTCACTCCTTTGCTACAGCTTTTCAAAGGCAAACAAAACCTTTGCACATAGCATGTGTCTTTTCATGCCAAATGATTTGCATCCTTTTTATTCACATCTTTGAACTGTTGTCACTGTATTCCGCGCTGTTGTGGAGCCTGATGCTCACTCTCTGAGGTCTCAAGTGGGAAGAAAGAAAGGAAGCCAAAGCAAAACTGCTTTACTTTCAGGCTCAGTGTCTACAGGCCACATGTCTCCAGTCATCTGTCACTAGTTTACATACATACTATGACACTTCCTCTCTCTGTGGGAACCCGTTGTCACCACTTGGCCGCCAGCAGAGGCTGACTGGGTGCTAGATGGGTCTCCCCCAGGTACCTCTAGGGAGCCACATTAGACCTAACTGACAGACTGACAGGCGCGTGCGCACACATACACACACACGCACACACACACACACGCATACACACACACGCATACACACACAGTCCATCCCTTGCCCAAAACACTCCCTCCTCCTACAGTACACCAGCTCACATGCTCCCAAGGCATGGCACACTTTGCATGAAGCAGTGACTTTGCTTTACATCAATTTTTTCAGACATAAAATTATTTTTTCACCCCTCTAGCCTCTCCATGCTACATGGAAGTTTTGAAATGAATAATGGAAACAACAGAGCTGAAGACTCATGGGATCCATTTAAAGATGTGGGAGAGGCGATGCAGTCAGGGGCTTGTGCTGCAGAAACATCACGCTCCAAGTAAATGAATTTACTATTGTTCCGTACCATATAGAAATGCTGCGTGCAGGTCGAATAAAGCCAACAATGATATAATAATATATTTTCCTTCCAAAGGACAACATTAGAGTAAATATATATCAATAAAAACACTTCAAACTTATATTTCCACCAAGTAAAAAGAAAATCTGTGACTTGGATACAGTGCAGCAAACGCCGTCTAAAAGTATGAAACCATTCTGCTGTCTACAGTTACAAGACTATACTACAAGCAGGTATCACAAACAGAACACAAGGTTTTCTTTACTGACAGCAACATCCTAGACAGACAAATGGACAAATGGCTTGATTTCCGTTGCGAAAGTGGGAGTTTCAACTATGTTTAGCTATTCTCAGCGAAACCTTCGTTTGCCATTTCCACCTTGCCTCCCCAGATACTTGCGGTGGATGTGAGCAAGCGAGTGTGGGGCAGTCCACTATAACAGCTATTTTAGAGCATGCAAAGTCAACACGACTCCCTGAGGTGATTTCCTGATAATGAACACAAAAGAGGTGTCAGCCCTCATAAAGCTCAGTGATGATGCTGAACTCTCGAACGTTCATTTCTTGCGCTCCTTCGTCTCCTGATTTAAATTAATCTAATACCAGGCGGACTCTAAGAGGGACTGTCAAATAGGCCATATGCAAGACAACAAGGCTTTCCGGGACTATTCACTTAAGAGTTAGAAACAGCTTTATGAATTTTACTTATCTACATTTATTATTAAACAATAGTCACACAACGAGTATTTTTTTTTCTTTCTTTCCCCACGTATCCAGTCTTCCCGATTTACTTCTGCGCAGACTGCTGTGGTCACACTACAGTGTCACTGCAGACACCTGCTGCCTTTGCCGCAGCCTGACACCTTAAACCTTCATGGCAGCATATACTCAACCTTCTATCCCCCCTTCCCCTTCCCTCCACTCATCCTCATCTCCCTCCTCTCCACATCATCAGGCAAACTTCAACGCACGCTCTCGACCCTGGCACTCAAGGCTCCCTCTGCTAGCTCCTGGCACAATGCCAGCCCGGCAGTCACCGGACTCCACGGAGGATGAATGAGTCGCTAAGAACTTTAAGGAAACCACTGATAGCTCACATCTCATCTGATCATCGTTTTAGCTAAATGCCTCAAATTGATATCTGAGACAATTAGCCTCAGGTGTGATGAAAAGGGGATGAAAAAAAAACCAGTAAAAAAGATGAACTCTTATATTCAGAGCTAATGTGTGCATGCTCTTGAATATAATTTTTGAAGTTTATACAAGGATATGTTCCAGTCTATGAATTATAACACTATTATATTGTCATTATGACGATTGCAAAGTAAAATGGTTTTGACACATTGTTAGTCTGCGAGAGAAATTTATTTAAAATGACTTAAAAAAAAAAAGAAATCCAAATTAAATTTAGAGCAAGCTACATTTAGAATCACAGTAGCAGGATCAAAGCCAGTCAGCTGTTATCACAATTAAATATTGATTAGGACAAGCCAACACCAAGACAAATGTGACAATTTACATAAAAGAAGTAGGGTATTTACCACTAGGAATAACCTATAATGAGTCTGACAAACGTGGTGAAATGAAATAGTATTTAAGGTTGTCTAGTTGCATGGGCTTTCAGTGAAATCAGTAGAATGATGGCCTCGATTACCAGTTTAATCAGACACTGGTTTGTGAGAACACAAGTGGAATTTCAATACAGCAAAAATATTGAGTTTTTTTCTTATCCTCTAGTGAAAGGCTTGCTCCTCTTTCACAATAAAAAAACCTCCCCAACAGCAAGCACAAAAAAGAAAACACCTTGGAAGAAGGACAGGAACAAACACCACTCTTCACCAAGGTTATTCAGTGATAAGCAACAGTACTCAGGCATACAATGACAGCTCAGAGTGCCAGCTATTTTCAAAAGTCATAGAATTGTAGATTTTGTTAATCATACTCCTTGAGTGTTGGGTATTCACTGCCTCTGAGGAGCAGTAAATTATCTGGCTAAAGAAATAAATTAAAGTTATGGAAGCAGATTCAGTCATAAGGACATAATGTTGTTATTTCTCAGAGAGGAATAACATCCTCGAACTGTCATCTAGAGTTGTCTGCTGCCTCTTCATTCAGACCTTGCTCATAAAGCACCTGAATGACATTCTCAGTCAATCAATGATATTTTGTATTATAAATGTAATTATAAAATGCTTGAGCGATGTAAAGAAAGCTACATTAACAGATGAAAAACACAGGAAAGCAACAGTTCTCTTTGCAAGACGCAGACACTATTCAGAAAGAGCCACAAAACAGTCTGGGCAGAAACCAAATCTTTTTGGTCGGTTAGAAATAAAGAATTTTGCATGACTAATTAAAATGTAAACAGTGTAATGAGGACATCAGTGATTTAGGCAAACGTCTCTGTGGCTGCCACTGGGGGTATGATAATTACAGAGGCAAATCTATGAATGCACATGAATCTCCTACAAGTCCAGATTAAAAGCCTTAGTGCTAAACCTAGTTTAGTACACCTGGGAATTGTCTATTCTAGCCAATCCCCAACAGGCGCTGAACTGCCTTCTCTTCTTATGAGTGTAGAGACACCTCATGTGAAGGAGATGAAACAAAGCCCTTGTTTCAGTGTGCTGGAAATGAGAAGAACAAGGACTTTAAGGCAACAAATGCTATACTGTGTAAATAAGATGCCTGGCAATGAGGGCCTAGACAAACCTGCCCCTGCAACGTACCCTATGAAAGTGTTGCCATTATAATTAGCCATTTGCTGAATCCTAAGCTATGTAATCATATTATGCTTTATGGTATGGATCGTAATGATATTATAGCATGTTTATGCGAGGACCAGTGTCTTTAAAGATAGAACAGGGCACCGTGTCCATCCTCAAACTGGTCCTCAACATACACAAAGAAAAACAGGCTGGCTGACCTGCAAGCACACAGACACACAAAAGCGCCACTGCACTTTTTTTTTTTGACTGAAAAAATAAAACAAACTGCAATAAACAAAGGAACTCTAAAGGGCCGTTTAAATTACAGACAGTAGTAAAGCAGACTCTGAATATCTGTTCGCTTCTTTAATATAAAGCCAGCATTGTTTTATCAATTACTACCTGTTAAACTAAATTAATGTCAGAGTATTTTGTTAGAATTAGAAAAAAATGTGACAGGCCCGCAGCTAAGAGACATATGAAGGGTAAGTACAAGCAGCCAATAGTAGGCACATGCATTTTAGAAAATGTCTATGCCATATGCTGTCACTCAGAGGGAAAAAAAACAAGTCTGAGCAGACAGTCACTGTGTCTAAATGAGATGGTAGGAGGAGGAGGAGGGAAGAGAGAGGGAGGATGTCAAGGATTCACGGTCCTTCATCTTTGCAGTAGAGCAAACACGTCCCTCAGTATAGCAACAGACAGCTGCCTCCACCTTCTAATGCAGTCCAACTTAAATCACTGCAAGAATTGTCAGTGCAGAGTGAAACACACACAGATAACATAGCAAGCTGCCATAAGGGAAACGACAGAGATGTGGATACAAGTGAGGAGACGAACAGAGAAAGAAACAAAGAGAGAGGAGGGGGAACATGTTAAAGATTGGAGGGTTTTTTTTTTCTGTCCCTTTGGCTTGAGTCTTACTCCGTTGGGGACTCCCTTGCTTTTTATATGAAAAACAGGAAAGACACCACTTAACATATTTTCTGAAAGATGACAATCCTGCACTGATCTGGTACAACACACTGTAGTCAAGGGGCTGAATGGGATTTCATCTAGTTACCGACAAATAGATCAGTCTGTAAAGATGAGCATTTCATCTATTTACAAAAGCCCTGCAGACATCCCACGGGGTGTTTACAGAGAGTCAGCTCAAGGTATTCAGGGGCTGGCTTTAATTGTTGTGATTAGTACATATATAAAGTGTCAGTTCCACCACACACCACTTCCCTAAGGTAATAGTTTAAACCGTGCTGTCAATTTTAGTGATCACTAGTAATGTTACACACTTTAGATTATAGACAGAACATTTAGAGATTTAGAGAAGCTAAATTGATTCACAAGGACAAGATGCATTCACAAGATGCACAGTCATAATTATTTTTTGCTTCATGTTTGTGTACTTATATTACTTAATTATAGATGTACTCAACAAGAAATCAAGAAATCACCTGTTGTTTTAATTTGTTTACACTGTGTTTCAGGAAACCTGTTTAGATTTATGTGACGCTATTAGCACATATAAAGAAGCAGCAGTAAAATAAGCAAGAAAAAAAAGTGAAATATCCAAATTGTTTTTAAAGTATGATTAAAAAACCCAAACATTTTATTACATTGCACTGCAGTGTGGAAAAGAAATGTATTTCTTTGACCACCATTAGCAAGGAATCCCTTTGTCAATATTTCTATATCCTTCTGCCATAAAGTACATGCAGTTTTTTTTAGTTTACTTCATGCAACTTCTTGTTATTCTTTGCACTCACTCTTAAAAGTGTGAACATGTGTGACATAAGGCAAAGTAGGTGATGAAAACAGGAGTCAAAACTGAGACTTGTGTCAAATAGCAGCTTAGGTTGTTATCATAAGTGCTATCCTATCAGAAATAAACAGAGCTGTCAGCTTCTTTTTCATGCACAACAGAGGTGTCTGGGGTTAAGTAAGGATCTGCAAGAATCGGCTAACACGCTGCAGGAGCTCATACATGGAACCCTTCCAGGGTTTGAATCCTGATAAGTATGCTCAGGGCGAGTAAGAAGGCTATTTAGTGTGTACAAATACTGTAAATTTATCAAGATAAAACCATAAACCCACCTCTGAAGTCATAATAGCCACAAAAATTATACTGTAGGTGTAAACCTCCAGGAAAATGCATGCGTTGCGATATATATATATATATATATATATATATATATATATTTATTTAAATTGTCAGTTAAATTACACAAGTCTATCATTTGAAATCATACATTTAAAGATCGTATACACTGTACATGACATTTAGATTACAAGCTCTGGCTACAGATTAAATAAAAAATATTTTTTAATGTTTAAAACTAAGTGTAGTCTCAGCCAGTGTGCATGTCAGAGAAGCTCAGACCAAAAGTCTGCAATAAAAATACCTACCACACATGGGGTATAAATATGAAAAACATTTTTTTTAAAAATCAAACCGACAAAATTAATACCCACTTAAAAAAAAACACATTACAACCAAACACTCAAACATAATGAACGTGGCGGTAATGTACATTTTTTCCACTGAGTGACGGATGCTGGAATGCTGTTATTTTTGAAGAGGAATGAAAACATACTTCAGCTCACTGCTGATGATGTTAATTTCCTCTCAAAGCAAAACATGCAAATGAAATGTGCGAACACAATTAAGTAAATTGTTCTATGGAGGTGGAAAAGGTTCACTTAGGACAAAGTGTTTGCAAAAGAGAGAAAGCACACAACTTGTTACTTCACTGACTTTGCGTTCATTTACTGGCTTTTCACGAATCATTTCCACTTTATCATAAATGACAGCATTTTTTTATACATTGCTTGTGAACTAATTTGTGAGGAAATACGATATTGTTTCACCTGTAGGTCTTTCTGGATTGTGACAGCTAAAGATAAAAGCAGTGTGTGTTTTCCTTAAACTTGGGTTACTTGGGTTATCTCATCAGGTATTTTGTAATGTTGAAACAAGACAGCAAGCTTCTATTACCAGTAGTTTTGTTGTATAAATTATTTTAGATCATGCTTCATAACCATAGTATATTTGTGATGCAACCTGATTACTGTGGAACCATGACAATATATTTATGTTCTAACAACTCTGAAGACACCCATTAATTCAAAGCCATGTCATAAATCTGAAAATAAACTATGTTTAAAAAATGCAATTTTCTAGATGGGCAAATATTTCTATTTATGGTTAAACTATACTATAAAATCAGACTCCATATAAGAATTGCTGGTAGGTTTGAAATGAGAGCTCTGAATACTAATTTGTAACCCTAACAAAAGAAGTCAAATTGTTAGAGTTATGCATGCAAGGAAATGAAAGCAGGGAAAGGACAAAGAAAAATGAAAACTGGACATCAAGTATGTCAATTACAGAAACCAAACCAATTAAAATGGGGGCAAATTTCTTAACCTACACAAGGCACTTTGAACTTAATTGATAATGCCACTTGTACAAAATTAATATCACGATGTACCCTCGTCTATGATCTACAATCATTAAATTATTTAACCTAAATCAAGTAAACTTCTGTAGATGAACCAGGCATGCACAAAGAAAAACACACACACACATTTACTGCAATGGAAGCCTTTTTTTCAAATATGACAATTAAAAATAATAATATTAAAGATAATTACAAATTGAACATACCATATATACTGGTGCTAGTGATCATGTCTTCAAGCCTAAAAACAAGAGGAGAGGGAAAACAGCAGAAACGGAATTTTCACGAGGAGGAATTCCAAAGGTTGCTTCTCATTACAGCCACTTTTTGCTCAGCTATCGGATTTCACAACTTTCAAAACGCACGGTCCCCTTTTCTTCCTGTAGGTATTCATTTAGAGCGTATAATTAAGAATAATAAAAACGAAGAAGAACGCATCGTGCGACTCATATTTTTCGAAGCAAAAAAAAAAGAAAAGAAAAAAAGAAAAAGCCCTGGAAGGAGACGCAAAAGCCACACAGGCGCGGCTGGAGGCTGTCACTTCTTGCGCGAGTTGAAACAAGAGAATAGGAAGCATGTGAGAGACTGTGGATGACACAAAACACACATTCTTCATGCCGCCCATTAGAGGAAGAGGCTAAACCAGCGTGATGCCCCCTCCCTTTACTTTTAAAATAGATTACTTGCCAGCAGTTGTCCCACTAAGCGCGCAATGACAACCCATCTATTAACCACCCGCCTGCGGTTATCGCGGCAAGTTTTATTCAGGCTGACATGCAAAAACTTCTCGTTGCAGGGAAGTTATTTTGGAGACTGGATTCAGCCGTGCGTGTAACCTTCGCTTCACACAACGGAGTGTTGCACGTTAATTGTAAAGTCCCTTTCCAACTTCATAATCTTCTTTTGGTATTTTCTAAAGCAGCGGCCGGTAATTTTGATTCGAAGAACGCAGAATGATTGGCCACAGACTGCGCTGCAGCTCTGTGACGCGCGACACCGTCTCTCTCGCTGCGAGCATTTGTGCGTGCAGAGCTGCTCCGTTTCTCTTTTTAATTGTTCGCATCACTGAGAGACATAACAGGACTTACCTGTGTAGGTGACAGGGCAGCGTCAGGGTTTATAGTACCATCGATCCAGTGAGTGTGCAGATGAATGGCTCGCTGGGGTTAAGCGTGGCTGCTCACGATTTGAAACCATTCCAAGTTAGTGAGGTGAAGACTGACCACAGCCTCTGCCATGTTGGAATTCCAAACCCTGGACAGCTGCTCCACTGACTGAAGGCAGTACGCTGCACACTGCGCATGTTCTGTCCGGCGAGAGCCAAATTCAAAGAGAATGAGCCTTAATGAGCAGCAGTTCACTTGTAGCCTATCATGGCAAAAATTTTGCTCTGGGGCAATTTGACGTATTAACTATCTAATTATACTTCTGCAAGCGCTGCTGAGAACTCGTTGGCACTGTGTATGTGTGCTGCTGTAAACACTCTTCTGAGCCACATGTGTATTTGCACATTTATTCAACTGTAGGTATGATGCGTAATTCGTTTGGCTTTGCATACATTTTACATATACAGAGTCAACAATGAGAATGAAAAGCATCTGTTGTTTTCCAGGTCATACACCAAGCTTATCAGCTGCTTTTTCTGCCATTGTTGATCCAAATGATGGCATGAATAGTGTGAATAACCACATGCAGTGCATCAACAGTGCACTGGTTTAGGGTAAGAAAATATTAAGCAATACGTAGACATATGCATGTTTGCTGGGAGTACGAATTTACAGCGAGCAGCAGGTAGTTAGACACTGTAGTCTATGCAAAGTGCCTTGCAACCTCACACTGAAAAGAAGACTGGAAACCAGTGCATCAAGCCTAGAAGAAATCACATCTTTACCCTTCACATAACCCCCCATAAAACTGAAATTCATTTACACTATTAGGTATATATATAGATCTATATATTGTATATAGATATATAGATCGATACAAATCAATGAGCTATCAGTGCTGGTGCTGGTAAATCTTTTTAATTTCAACCAGAACTAACATAGTTGCTTCCCATTGTTTCCTAAAATGAACTAAAAGCCATCTTATTGTAATTTGTATCAAACTGGCAACTACCAAGGCATGTTTTTGTGTGGCGTAAACTGTTATCTTCCTTTCATTGTCATGATGTATATTTTAGCAGGTTACTCTCAAACTATTCACTATGATCTGTATTATCTGTGGCCTTGAAAAAAGAAGGTGATCTCTTTCCATTGGGGTAGTGCTGCAGAAAGACCCTGGTTAGACACATGATATGAGGTTTGGCACCAGAAGTCGCATTATGCCCTCTCATCTCCATACTCAAGGCCCTGGGAGTGATGCATTGATTTAGCCTTCAGTACTCCCTTGACTGCACCATGCTAATTCCAACTGCATAAACTCTTTGGAGAAATCCTACCCATAAGGCAGGACATGGAGCAGCCACTGAAACTCTCTGGGAAATGGCAGTTTAAGCTCATACACTCCAGAATTGTTTGCTACTGCTGCATGGAAGTCTATTCTGTTAGAGATGATATGAAGAAAAATGCCTTGATGACAGAAGTCAATTCAAATACATTCTGCTGCTGATTATTGACAGAGGGGGCTCAGATAATTTTCTAATAATAGGAGAACAATGTCTCAGATTACCAAAACTGAGTGTCCATGCTTGTAGGAGCGGCCAGTGAAAATCTCTCTGTGTTGTGGAGGTCATGGTGAAAACAACAGCAGTGCATATCCATGTGTAGCTTTGTCCGGTGTCTCCTTCCTCATATGGGCATGTTCAGTATGTGCCTTTGTCCTTGTGTCAGCAGGCAGGACATTCTAAATTATTTTGCTCAGCTGCCTCCCTGAACTCTTGCTACAGCACGTCAATACACACATCATGCAGACACCTGCACATACAGCTACATGGAGCACAGTTCATGTCCATCACACACTTGAATCCTTGACACATATCAAACCCTCAGAAAAAATAAGGTTAGCCAGATATGATTTTATCTATCTATCTATCTATCTATCTATCTATCTATCTATCTATCTATCTATCTATCTATCTATCTATCTATCTATCTATCTATCTATCTATCTATCTATCTTCTATCTATCTATCTATCTATCTATCTATCTATCTATCTATATAATTTATATTATATATATAAGGAAATAGTATATTACATTTATCTCACAGATTACATCAAGTTTAAAAATTATAATGCTCATGCTTGAACACTTTTGAAGTATAAAAAGTTTATAAATTTAACATGCTCACAATGACACACAAAATGCACACACACACATAAGTGCGCACACGCACGCACACACACACACACACACACACACACACACACACACACACACACACACAAGCTGAAATTGTTCATTTCCCCAGGAATGAGGTTAGGGGTTTACATGGCATGTGACTGGCTGTTTTTTAACCTTCTGCCTACAGACTCTTATGTCATGTGTGATCACTTCAGCAATGTTGCTGGGCATTTATTTTTCTCTGCCATGAAACACTGACTCTGGAGAAACCAGCTGCATGCACCGGGGCATACAACTTGATGTAACAGTTTAAATTCCCCAGATCAGTGGTTTGGAGAGTTATTGACTGAGCTTTACTGCGATTGTTGTTTCACAATAACCATAGAACAGGTAGTGTCACATCTTCTAACAAATGTAACAATATATTGAGTTCTTCCACCAGCTCTCAAACAAAATATTTTCCTTGCTTCACACTGTGTTTATGTTCTCTATCATTACACAAATTAACCAAATTTGATTTGGGGCTCTTCATAGTGTAAACAACATAATTTGCAGAGCTACTGTACAATATCTCTGGGCTATCAGAGTCAGTGATTCTCATCTTCAATAGAGATTTTACACACACTTAAGATGCTGCGGCATTGAAACATTTGGCTATTATAGGGAGAAAGATGTGTAAATAGTGAAAAATTACAGACTTGATTTCCCACAATATTTCAAGATGTGTATCCAAGCCCCTTTATAGACTTAGGCTAAAATCCTAATAGCGACAAGCTTGAAGTGAATAGAGCCCACAAGAGGATAAGCTACTAAATCTTGCAATAAAAGCAATGTGATTTACAGTAAATTCCGCAAGGCTGACAGTGCCAAAGCTGAGGGCATAAACACTCTTTTCAATGCTGCGCCTCAGTTCTGTCTGCTGTGAACTACAATCACACAGGCATGCTGCTCAGCAGCAGTGACTTTGATAAATCACCAGGAAGTCCCACTGTTGGCTTAAAACTAGAACTTGTTCAGTTGCAATTCTGCATTTGTCCTTCTTTAATGTGTATGGAAGTGGCTTTAGCAGTAATCTGTCAGTGATTGATTAGGTGTGGCCAAATCCCCTTTCCGTTCTCCTCTGTTGACTAACTGTTCAGCTACTGCAGTGTATTTACAGAAAGATGGCAATATTAAGGAAGAGACTGCCTTATTTACCTGCAGCATAAACAGAGTTACTTCCACTTGGGGGACTATACACTCAAGATGCCTACAAGTTAAAGAAGAAACAAAGAGTGACATGTGTTGTTGTTGCTAAATTTATGCACCAATAGATAAAGAAATAGGCTTATAGACCTATGACTCAGTTCCTTTGGGAAGCAATAGAGTCTGAAGCTGTCATTCATGCTTGTAACAGCAGAAAAAGTTCAAATTATATCTCAGTGCATCACAACCACGGTTTACCCTGTGTTATAAAAACAGAAGTGGAACATGTATGCAAAGACTGAAATATATTTATTTTGTATGTGACTCGAGAGGTTGAAAAAGCAATTTAGACAGGGTGCTGGATATTGATCACACTTACCAGCAGATCCATTTTAATTAAATATTAAGAGAGTGTGCGGCATTGATAGCAACTGAGCAGCAACTGTTTCTCGCTTTTCTTTTGTCATCACTTAAAAAAAATAAAAAACATACAAACTAAAAAAGAATGCATTCTAATAGCATCCATGTAATTATTTTTGAAGTGTGAAAGCAAGGCTGTGTTATATCTGATGCATTTTGTATTCAATGGATACTTTAGTTATTTTTAAAAGAAGGTCTGAGTATGAACATCCGTGCATGAATTTTAATGGAGATACTTAAATGGTAATTATTCCACTCAGGCTCAAACGTAGGTAACAAATGGAATTCAATCAGTGTCCGTGCATAATGATGGTCATTAGGAGAAAGAAAATAATAATGACATCCTATCTGCATTAAACCTGCAGACACTTTACACAATGATCCTGCAGCCATTATTGATCTCCATGGAGATAAGCAATTGTCACTTTTCAACATTGTGCCTGAATGTTAAATACAGCTCATTTTGTTTTTCCTGCAAACTATTTCAGCCAACACTAAATTTTCATTTAATTTACTTCACTACTTGAAATCTGTGGTCTAGTTTCACATGATTGTAATTTGGGTTCATTGTCACTGCTGCCTCTCCAGTTCTCACTATTTTTTTCCCCTCCAATTCAAGGCTTACATGAAAAGAACATCACACCTGTATGTGGCTGTAGTCATATTTCATGATCTACTCTTGTGTGTTCACGAAATGTTAGTATGTTATATGCGATGCAATGCTGCTTTCACAAAATCAATGCACACACAGAAAATGCTGTAGCTCCCTCCTACTCACTGCTGAATTATGTTTTGCTAAGTAAAAGTGAAGACAAAATGCCAAATGGTTAAACCAGCAATCATTAGCGCTAAAATTCGGAGTTAAAAAAATGAAGCGAGAGCACATTTCCAGCATTTTATGTTTGCTTTTTTAATGTATACTCCCCCCCCCCCCAAAAAAAACAAAAACAAAACAGTGCATAAAACACAATTAGTTGTAAGTAACTCATTATTAGTTGAAGATTGTAACAGTTGCTTACACATATTGTACAGTAGACAGCATGTATTGAGTCTTAGCCAAAACGGCCACTTGGTTGAATAATTAAATAAGAACTCCAATCAAATGATCCATGATTTGCATGCCTTCTGTTGCCAACTAGCTCCATCTGTTTGGTTTTCAGAGCTCTGACACAGTGGCTCGTGTGAGTGAAACAGCAATAATGTAATTGTGGATGTGACAGATACACCAGATGATGCAGGGACTGTTTGGAAGTCTGGTCCAAGGCATACTGTACAGCATGGTGTCATATGGTCTGCAAGAAAGCATGACAAAAACAGTTTCATAAAGACTCTCTACTGTCTACTGATCCTGATTAACTTTAAAGAGCCTCTACAGTGACTGGCTCATTCATTCAAATGTACAGTCCTAATATTGGAACTGCGCTTAAAGGCTCTCTTGAAGCATGCATTACAAAGTTACTGTATCTTAATTGAATAGCAGGCTTCAGAGCTTGGAGGGTGAAGGACAATAGGAGCAGGGCCAGTCTGGCTGGGTGCCAGTGGACAATGCAGAGCCGGCCTCAGCTCTCAGCAGCAGGCAGAACCCACGCTGAAGTCCACATCAGGAGAGACAGCCTCTGCTGCTTTGATGGATCTGTCATAGCAGCCGGTGTCTGCCCTCAGCTGGAGTTCAGGTATTCACCACCAATAACATGTTACTATAGTAGGATAGGCTCTTATTCAGTATTCAGCATTTTTTTTATTTATTTTTTTGCACATATCATGATGTGTTTGGAGGACAGCATGGCATCTCTGATTATATTATTATTAAGACATCCTGTTAGCGATCTTATTAGCAGTCCATTAAAACTGGTGTTCACTCAGTTTTAACCCAGTTTCATCTGAACATTAAGATGCTCTCGTGTCATAAATTACTGAAATCTACACTAGCATTTCTATAATTTTTCCGATCACACAACAATTAAACAAAGCTTTCACCGCCAATAAACAACATTCAAGACACTGTCAAAGACCTCAGTGATAAGATAGCCAATGAGGCACAACTTTCTCCACTTTTATTCTTTTTCCATTGAAGTGCATTTGCTTAATAAACCAGTAATGCCAAGGTCATTCAATTAATGTCTCTCCCTTTTTATCAGCTTCAGAGTAACTGAGTGCCGCTTTGCCCATCACACTTAAGTGCTTTTGTGTCCAAGTAGAATGATCATACAGTGCAATTTTTCTTTATTCTGGCTGATGGAAATGGAGTGAAATAATTAAGATATCTGAATTGAAATTATGCTATTTTTCTCCTTTTGTACAAACTGGGTGTTATTTTCACAGCTATCATTTGTATTTGCCATGAAAACATTTGAATCAGGAGATACACAAAAATGAGATACAATGCCATGTTTTTTTTAATATCTTATTTCATATATATATATATTTTAGAAAATCATAGATGATATTAAAAAGATGACAATAATTTCTCAGTCCACATGTTCAACCCTGTATGCTGACAATAGCTTTTGTAGATGTTTGTCATTCACTTTGCAGATTATGCTAGAAAACATATGACATAACTAATTTGCAAGCTAAAGGTCACATAAGCAAATAAGCATTAGTTAAATATGGAATGAAAACCCAGATAATATTTTGAGGATGGTCTTTTTTATCTAGTAGTTATATACAAGTAGTTAAACAAATGTGGAAGGAGTGGTAGTTTTTAAAACTTTACACGCATACCTTAGATCATACTCCATGCACCACAAATGATTATGCCATTTTTGAAAAAGCTCACAATATTCCAATTTATTTATTTATTTTTAAAAGCACTTTCTGTGACCCTGACACAATGAATAAAGAAAATTTCTTTAACAGCACATTGTCACAAGAATAATATGCCAGGTTCACTGCAGAGTTGCACTTTTTTCCCATTTTTGGATGCCTCTGTTAACTCTGAAAATGAAGATAAGGCTGAAGCACGTGATAATGAGGATTATACTCTTTGTGAAAAGTAATCAGTCAAATATTTCAGACATACTTGGTGTTGGAGAATGAGTAGTTTAATACTAGCTCAAAGGTCAAGAGTTTAAAACTGTCAAAAACTACAACCCACATATGCACAACAAGTAATGTGACAATAAGTGTGATTTGTCATTATGCAGACAAAATTTAATTGGCTCTATCTATCTATCTATCTATCTATCTATCTATCTATCTATCTATCTATCTATCTATCTATCTATCTATCTATCTATCTATCTATCTATCTATCT
>NW_024582390.1:2645499-2665724 GCF_018398535.1 Haplochromis burtoni
ATTGTGCGAACACAATTAAGTAAATTGTTCTATGGAGGTGGAAAAGGTTCACTTAGGACAAAGTGTTTGCAAAAGAGAGAAAGCACACAACTTGTTACTTCACTGACTTTGCGTTCATTTACTGGCTTTTCACGAATCATTTCCACTTTATCATAAATGACAGCATTTTTTTATACATTGCTTGTGAACTAATTTGTGAGGAAATACGATATTGTTTCACCTGTAGGTCTTTCTGGATTGTGACAGCTAAAGATAAAAGCAGTGTGTGTTTTCCTTAAACTTGGGTTACTTGGGTTATCTCATCAGGTATTTTGTAATGTTGAAACAAGACAGCAAGCTTCTATTACCAGTAGTTTTGTTGTATAAATTATTTTAGATCATGCTTCATAACCATAGTATATTTGTGATCCAACCTTATTACTGTGGAACCATGACAATATATTTATGTTCTAACAACTCTGAAGACACCCATTAATTCAAAGCCATGTCATAAATCTGAAAATAAACTATGTTTAAAAAATGCAATTTTCTAGATGGGCAAATATTTCTATTTATGGTTAAACTATACTATAAAATCAGACTCCATATAAGAATTGCTGGTAGGTTTGAAATGAGAGCTCTGAATACTAATTTGTAACCCTAACAAAAGAAGTCAAATTGTTAGAGTTATGCATGCAAGGAAATGAAAGCAGGGAAAGGACAAAGAAAAATGAAAACTGGACATCAAGTATGTCAATTACAGAAACCAAACCAATTAAAATGGGGGCAAATTTCTTAACCTACACAAGGCACTTTGAACTTAATTGATAATGCCACTTGTACAAAATTAATATCACGATGTACCCTCGTCTATGATCTACAATCATTAAATTATTTAACCTAAATCAAGTAAACTTCTGTAGATGAACCAGGCATGCACAAAGAAAAACACACACACACATTTACTGCAATGGAAGCCTTTTTTTCAAATATGACAATTAAAAACTAATCACACACACCACACATTACTCATGCAATGGAAGCCTTTTTTCTAAATAATGACAATTTAAAAATAATAAGATTAAAGCCATAATTACACAATTGAACCATTACCATAACTATTACCTGCCGTTGCTAGTCGGCATCATGTTCTCAAAGCCTAAAACAAAGAAGGAGACAGGGAAAACAGCACCAGAAACGGGAATTTGCACGAGATGGCACTCTCCCAAGCTGTTGCCTTCTCCACTTACACGCACTATCATTTTAGCCTCAGACTCCTTATCCGCCAAGATTAGTATCACAACTATCTACCAAAAACATCCGCCACCCGACGATTCCCTTTCCTTCCTCGCCCTAATTGCCGCCCGTGTACCTATTCACCTTTAGCCAGCCCCGTATAATTAAGAATAATAAAAACGAAGAAGAACGCATCGTTGCGACTCATATTTTTCGAAGCAAAAAAAAAAGAAAAAAAGAAAAAAAGAAAAAGCCCTGGAAGGAGACGCAAAAGCCACACAGGCGCGGCTGGAGGCTGTCACTTCTTGCGCGAGTTGAAACAAGAGAATAGGAAGCATGTGAGAGACTGTGGATGACACAAAACACACATTCTTCATGCCGCCCATTAGAGGAAGAGGCTAAACCAGCGTGATGCCCCCTCCCTTTACTTTTAAAATAGATTACTTGCCAGCAGTTGTCCCACTAAGCGCGCAATGACAACCCATCTATTAACCACCCGCCTGCGGTTATCGCGGCAAGTTTTATTCAGGCTGACATGCAAAAACTTCTCGTTGCAGGGAAGTTATTTTGGAGACTGGATTCAGCCGTGCGTGTAACCTTCGCTTCACACAACGGAGTGTTGCACGTTAATTGTAAAGCATGCATACTCGCCACCATCGCATACTCACACATCGATCATATTCGGAGACCATACCGAATGCGTGTACTTGCGCCCTTCTACAGCAACTTCGACGTGATCTACGCCCTACGTGCTACAAACTATCGCTTAAGTCGCTCTCTCTCCTACACTTCTCAATATCAATCTTCTTTTTCGCACTATTTTACCATAAACGTGCACCAGCGCAGCCTTCGCCCTGTATACTGCTATTGCCCATTCGTAAGGTACGCCAAGAGCATTGAAATTAGACGCCATCCAGCATTCTGTCGCTCGCAAGACCCCTCGATGCTGATAGAAGAGTAGTCTGCCTCAAACATCCAGCATAGCTGACTACCTCCCCGACCACTCGATACAGTCCATCCTCTACTCGTCGATCGCCTATGCAGCATTACATTGTACACGTCGCTTGCACCCAGTAGACTGCTAACCTAGCTTATACTCTTTTAATTCGAGAAACTACGCCTATCACTGACGACAGCCCGACATAACAAGCCTCAGGACATACTGATGTAGGCTCGCGCCAAACAGCCCCGCCAGACACAACGTCACCTCACAGGGTCTATCGAAGTACCATCGATCCAGCTGCAGTGCCTGCACGCGCAGACAAATAAAGCTACGCTCTGGCCGAGTTAAGCCATGCATCGAGCCTCTGCTACACAGAGTGTAAATCCTATTCAACTTGTAAGTGCCAGGTCAAGCAACGCATCTAAGACACTAGCTGACGTAGCCTACTAAGAACACCTGGTGATATGTTCTCATCACCTCTCCGCTCGAAGCCAGCTGCCAGTCACTACACTGACTGAAGGCAGTACGCTGCACACTGCGCATGTTCTGTCCGGCGAGAGCCAAATTCAAAGAGAATGAGCCTTAATGAGCAGCAGTTCACTTGTAGCCTATCATGGCAAAAATTTTGCTCTGGGGCAATTTGACGTATTAACTATCTAATTATACTTCTGCAAGCGCTGCTGAGAACTCGTTGGCACTGTGTATGTGTGCTGCTGTAAACACTCTTCTGAGCCACATGTGTATTTGCACATTTATTCAACTGTAGGTATGATGCGTAATTCGTTTGGCTTTGCATACATTTTACATATACAGAGTCAACAATGAGAATGAAAAGCATCTGTTGTTTTCCAGGTCATACACCAAGCTTATCAGCTGCTTTTTCTGCCATTGTTGATCCAAATGATGGCATGAATAGTGTGAATAACCACATGCAGTGCATCAACAGTGCACTGGTTTAGGGTAAGAAAATATTAAGCAATACGTAGACATATGCATGTTTGCTGGGAGTACGAATTTACAGCGAGCAGCAGGTAGTTAGACACTGTAGTCTATGCAAAGTGCCTTGCAACCTCACACTGAAAAGAAGACTGGAAACCAGTGCATCAAGCCTAGAAGAAATCACATCTTTACCCTTCACATAACCCCCCATAAAACTGAAATTCATTTACACTATTAGGTATATATATAGATCTATATATTGTATATAGATATATAGATCGATACAAATCAATGAGCTATCAGTGCTGGTGCTGGTAAATCTTTTTAATTTCAACCAGAACTAACATAGTTGCTTCCCATTGTTTCCTAAAATGAACTAAAAGCCATCTTATTGTAATTTGTATCAAACTGGCAACTACCAAGCTTAAAACTCAAACGAACCACACACTTTCTTATCAAAAATAGACACTCTCATAAACAAACTCATCCGCCCTCATCGCCTTAATTCGACCTGTGGCGTAAACTCTTATACTCCTTTCATTGTCCGACTGCCATGTATATTGTATAAGCAGCCCGCTTTACTCTTCAAACTTATTTTCACTACATGATCTGTATATCTGTGGCCTGAAAAGACTTGTGAATCTCTTCATCCATTTGGTAGCTTGCTGCTAAGAAGGACACTCTGTTAGCACACATGAATATGAGGCTGCAACCGAGAAGTACGCAATTATTGCCTATCATCTCCATACTCATCAGGCCCTAGTCGCAATGTGAATGCCACGCATGATTTGAACGCCTTCTTAGTTAAGCTAAACCTCTAAGGACAACTGAGCACCATTGCTATTTCCAACAATTGCCGACAGTAAAGCTTAACTTTTCGAGCAACTCCCTAACGCAGTACAATGCGCACAGCCGAGCCATCTAGAGCAGCCTACTTGGCCAATATCTCGTCTAAGGACACCAATCGCAATACCGTACTTAAAGCACTACACCATACACCTCAGAATCCAGATGTTGGCCTACTGACTGAGCACATGAAGCCTCCTGATACGTTTGTTCATGAGAATCGATAAGATACTGAAAATGCGCCTATGCCGCTGACAGAGTTCCAATTCCAAAATACATTCGTGCATGCTGAACCTTACCCTCGTCACCCATTAGATAATAGGCCACATGATCGGCCCTCCGGCAACCCCTCAGAATGTGAGCACCTTATCTATATCCTAATTCAGAGCACCAACTCGTCTGCAGCATATATACTCAACTAACAATAGGAGGCCGCTCTAAAACAGTCAATGCTTCCCATGTAAGATGCGCCGGCCACGCTCATGAGCAAACATTCTTCTCTCGCTGTCACTTGTGGAAGGTGCAGTGGTGGGAAACCATAACAGCAAGTGACATATCATGATAAAAATCAGCATTCTTGTTCCAGCCTCAACACGGCCATCACGTCCAACCGAGCGCGCACAGACGGCCCGAGCTGCAGCGCCCTACGAGAACCCGTCTGTGCGGATCGTCCTGTTCTCCAATATCCTCATCAATTCGGCAACGCCACTGTTATCAGTCATCTGCTGCTTTGCACCCTGCCTAAAGCCTCCCGGCTGCTACGCAGCAGACCCACACAGATTCGTATCATCTTATTTTGCCCCCCTCTAGCTGCTCTCAAATCCTCGAACCTGCTTGCTACAACGCGCACTGGCTCAATAAATCACACTATACATAGCATCAGCACACCATGCACATACAGACTCACTATTGCCTAGCAACCTCCCAGCCACAGTTATCAAATTGCACTAATCCACTTCACCAGCGCACTTGATATCCTTAAGCACACCATATACAAAATTAATTAAAAATGATCCAGGTAGACCTTTGTCTTTGAAATATGTATCTATCTATATATCTATCTATCTATCTATCTATCTATCTATCTATCTATCTATCTATCTATCTATCTATCTATCTATCTATCTATCTATCTATAAGAAGGTGCTAATGAACAATATCATCATATATAATTAGATACATCTTCTCAGTGAGCATGTCAAATCTTATCGGAATAAAATTTATGTATTTGCAGTCATCGTCTAAACGAGACGTATATAATCAAGCCCTAATATTCATTATAATCATCCACAGTATGTACACTCACGTATCCATAATAAATCTATAATTAATCCACTAGCTCACTCGCGCTACACACTGCGTTGAAATGTATAGAACCAACGCCTATATAATAACATTATCATTCTCACAATGACACACATAAATCGCACACACACACACACACGCACACACACACGCCACACGCACGCACGCACGCACACACACAACACACACACACACACATACACACAACACCCACACACACACACACCACACACACACACACCACAGCACACCACACACACAGACAACACATCACACAAGCTGAAATTGCTTCATTCCCCAGGCAATGCAGGTTAGGGGTTATACATAGGCCATGTGCACTGGCTGTCTTGTTAACCTTACTAGCCTACAGACTCTAAATATGTTCATGAGTAGCTGATCCACCTTCAGCAAATGTTGCCCTGCAACACGCAATCTCTCATATAATTTGTCTCTGGAAATGCACTGACACACTCAACCTCTAGCGAACGCACCATCCACGATAACGCTCAGCTATGCCCACTCCGGCAGCATAACCACTTGACGACGTGTAAACAGTCTATTAAACTTCCCAGTACATCCATGTCGGTAGCTTGGAGCAGCCCCTTATGAGACCTCTGAGCTTAAGCTGCGATCTGATTACGCTTCGACCATACACCAGTCATGCCCACAAGCGCCGCGTCAAGTCACGTCACATTCTTCTAACAAGTAACAATCACTTCATGCTACGACACTCTTTCACCCCAGCCCCTCTCAACAAAAATATTACTTCGCTCACACGCTTACAACTCACTAGTGCTTTATGTTCTCTACATCACTTAACACAATAACGCAATATATCTTGAATTTTGAGCATTCAGTAGCATACATCTCAATATGCACTAGCACAACTAAACACACTAATTATGCCCAGCAAGCTACTGCCTAACCGATATATCTCTATCCAGGCCAGCTCATCTAGCAGTTCAAGTAGCCCCATTCTCACTCTTGTCCAATACGGATTGCATTTAACATTCCACAAAATCACACTTTAAGATGGACTGCCTAGCGAATGCATTGCGCAAACATGTGGACTCATACTATAAAGGAGATCCTAACATGTGGACCTACAGAATAAGTGCCAAAACAATTACAGCACTGCAGTCCACCAACAGATTTCAAGATGTCTGTAATCCTAAACCCCTTATAGAAGAGTCTTAGCCAGCCTAAATCCTAATAGCGACAAGCTTGAAGTGAATAGAGCCCACAAGAGGATAAGCTACTAAATCTTGCAATAAAAGCAATGTGATTTACAGTAAATTCCGCAAGGCTGACAGTGCCAAAGCTGAGGGCATAAACACTCTTTTCAATGCTGCGCCTCAGTTCTGTCTGCTGTGAACTACAATCACACAGGCATGCTGCTCAGCAGCAGTGACTTTGATAAATCACCAGGAAGTCCCACTGTTGGCTTAAAACTAGAACTTGTTCAGTTGCAATTCTGCATTTGTCCTTCTTTAATGTGTATGGAAGTGGCTTTAGCAGTAATCTGTCAGT
Organism: Haplochromis burtoni; assembly: GCF_018398535.1. Taxonomy (NCBI): domain Eukaryota; kingdom Metazoa; phylum Chordata; class Actinopteri; order Cichliformes; family Cichlidae; genus Haplochromis; species Haplochromis burtoni. The sequence continues at coordinate 2,652,278 of NW_024582390.1, forward strand.
GATTGATTAGGTGTGGCCAAATCCCCTTTCCGTTCTCCTCTGTTGACTAACTGTTCAGCTACTGCAGTGTATTTACAGAAAGATGGCAATATTAAGGAAGAGACTGCCTTATTTACCTGCAGCATAAACAGAGTTACTTCCACTTGGGGGACTATACACTCAAGATGCCTACAAGTTAAAGAAGAAACAAAGAGTGACATGTGTTGTTGTTGCTAAATTTATGCACCAATAGATAAAGAAATAGGCTTATAGACCTATGACTCAGTTCCTTTGGGAAGCAATAGAGTCTGAAGCTGTCATTCATGTAAACGCGCCCTAACGCTACATTTCTTAATATGCCCCTCTGATGTACATGATCATGAAAAGTCCTCACAATCAGCCATAACATATCTCATGCTTGTAACAGCAGAAAGTTCAAATTATATCTCAGTGCATCACAACCACGGTTTACCCTGTGTTATAAAAACAGAAGTGGAACATGTATGCAAAGACTGAAATATATTTATTTTGTATGTGACTCGAGAGGTTGAAAAAGCAATTTAGACAGGGTGCTGGATATTGATCACACTTACCAGCAGATCCATTTTAATTAAATATTAAGAGAGTGTGCGGCATTGATAGCAACTGAGCAGCAACTGTTTCTCGCTTTTCTTTTGTCATCACTTAAAAAAAATAAAAAACATACAAACTAAAAAAGAATGCATTCTAATAGCATCCATGTAATTATTTTTGAAGTGTGAAAGCAAGGCTGTGTTATATCTGATGCATTTTGTATTCAATGGATACTTTAGTTATTTTTAAAAGAAGGTCTGAGTATGAACATCCGTGCATGAATTTTAATGGAGATACTTAAATGGTAATTATTCCACTCAGGCTCAAACGTAGGTAACAAATGGAATTCAATCAGTGTCCGTGCATAATGATGGTCATTAGGAGAAAGAAAATAATAATGACATCCTATCTGCATTAAACCTGCAGACACTTTACACAATGATCCTGCAGCCATTATTGATCTCCATGGAGATAAGCAATTGTCACTTTTCAACATTGTGCCTGAATGTTAAATACAGCTCATTTTGTTTTTCCTGCAAACTATTTCAGCCAACACTAAATTTTCATTTAATTTACTTCACTACTTGAAATCTGTGGTCTAGTTTCACATGATTGTAATTTGGGTTCATTGTCACTGCTGCCTCTCCAGTTCTCACTATTTTTTTCCCCTCCAATTCAAGGCTTACATGAAAAGAACATCACACCTGTATGTGGCTGTAGTCATATTTCATGATCTACTCTTGTGTGTTCACGAAATGTTAGTATGTTATATGCGATGCAATGCTGCTTTCACAAAATCAATGCACACACAGAAAATGCTGTAGCTCCCTCCTACTCACTGCTGAATTATGTTTTGCTAAGTAAAAGTGAAGACAAAATGCCAAATGGTTAAACCAGCAATCATTAGCGCTAAAATTCGGAGTTAAAAAAATGAAGCGAGAGCACATTTCCAGCATTTTATGTTTGCTTTTTTAATGTATACACCCGACTTATAACTTTCACCCCCCCTCCCCCACAAAAAAACACTAAATCTACAACAAATAACAGCTAGCCATAAAGCACAATACTCACGTATCAGCCTAAAGTAAACTCGACTATATTACGTGAATCGCCATTGCCTAAACTACAGTTGCATTTACACATATTGTACAGCGCTAGACGAGCATGGAATATGAGCCTAAGCTCAAAAACGGGGACACGCGTTCTGCAATAATAGTAAAATGTCATACGCAACTCAATCAAATCGCCGCATCCACAGTAATTTAGATCATGCCTTCTGTGACCACAACTAGTACTCCAGAACCTGGTGCCTTTTCCCAGCAATAGCTCTGACGGAACAGTTGAGCTCGTGTGCATAAGTTAGAAAACAAAGAACCAATCAACCTGAGTCCAATATGCTACAGCATGTCGCACAGCACATACACCTAACGACTCATCGATCGCTCAAGCCAACGATGCTTGTATTAGTGTCACCACGTTCATGCTCCAAATATGACGCAATTTACTGCCTCAGCCACTATCGGTCGTCATATGGTCTGTCAAAATGGCAAGCCTATGCCACAACAAACGTAGTTGCAATAATAGCACTCTCTTATCTGCCACTACTAGACTCCATGAATCATACTTATTAACCAAGCAGTACACTACTACTAAAGCATATGTATCTGGTCTCGATTCATTTTCAATCATCGTACATACATAGCCTCACTATGAATTCTAAGGACGATGCTGCTTAACACGGCCTTCATTCAAATGTACAGTCCTAATATTGGAACTGCGCTTAAAGGCTCTCTTGAAGCATGCATTACAAAGTTACTGTATCTTAATTGAATAGCAGGCTTCAGAGCTTGGAGGGTGAAGGACAATAGGAGCAGGGCCAGTCTGGCTGGGTGCCAGTGGACAATGCAGAGCCGGCCTCAGCTCTCAGCAGCAGGCAGAACCCACGCTGAAGTCCACATCAGGAGAGACAGCCTCTGCTGCTTTGATGGATCTGTCATAGCAGCCGGTGTCTGCCCTCAGCTGGAGTTCAGGTATTCACCACCAATAACATGTTACTATAGTAGGATAGGCTCTTATTCAGTATTCAGCATTTTTTTTATTTATTTTTTTGCACATATCATGATGTGTTTGGAGGACAGCATGGCATCTCTGATTATATTATTATTAAGACATCCTGTTAGCGATCTTATTAGCAGTCCATTAAAACTGGTGTTCACTCAGTTTTAACCCAGTTTCATCTTCATCATCTCACAGCCTCTGCAACATTAGATGCTTAACTACGACTTACGATCAAGTCATAAACATATAACTAGAAATCATACAACTATAGCCATTGCTATAACTTTTTCCGCAATACTCACCAACAACATACAACCATAAACAAGCTTTCCACGGCAATCTATGAAACTTACATGTCTAATCGCGCACACTCGTCATCCAGTACTCTACACATGGAATAGATCAGACTAAGCCGTTAAGCAATGCAAACTAAACTATTCTCCACTTTATTCTCATATAGCATAAGACAGTTGGTCCATTGGCGTAATATAACCGAAGACTATATGCCACAGGTCATTCTTATTAATGTCTCTCCATTTTTATCAGGCCTTTCAGAGTTAAAACTGCAGTGCGCTTTGCCATCACAACTAATAAGTGCTTTCTGTGCAGTAAGATAGATTATCATAACCGACAGTAGCTATTTACTCTAGACTCATGAATTACTGCCTATGGACCATAGAGCTGAAGTAGATTTAACGCACCAGTATCTGAGACTGCAGAAGTTCAGTGCTATTATTCTCACTTTCTGCTATTCTGAACGCCTGTCTCTGTATATGTTTAATCATCATGCATTTACCTTCATCTGCTATATTGACACATGCAAAGCATAAATATGACCCATAATCAGTCGAAGTATACACAAAAATCTCAGACACACAAATAACAAGATGACATCAGTTATTCTTTGTCAAATATACTTCTATCTAAGCTACTACTATTATACTATATTTAAGCCAACCAAATCAATGGATGCATAATAAAGAGATGAACCACATATCTACCAACTATTCTCAGCGTCACAATGCCTTCAACCTTGAATGCTGGACACTAGGCTTTTGTTACCAGCACGTTCTCTACATGGTGTCAATCACTTTAGCCTATCGATCAATAATCAGTCTAAGACCCAAACATTACTCGAGACAACCTATAAGACTAATTTTGAGAGCTGCAAATGCTAAAGGTCACAGTAAGGCCAAATAAGCATGTACGTTACAAAATATGGAATGAAAACCCAGATAATATTTTGAGGATGGTCTTTTTTATCTAGTAGTTATATACAAGTAGTTAAACAAATGTGGAAGGAGTGGTAGTTTTTAAAACTTTACACGCATACCTTAGATCATACTCCATGCACCACAAATGATTATGCCATTTTTGAAAAAGCTCACAATATTCCAATTTATTTATTTATTTTTAAAAGCACTTTCTGTGACCCTGACACAATGAATAAAGAAAATTTCTTTAACAGCACATTGTCACAAGAATAATATGCCAGGTTCACTGCAGAGTTGCACTTTTTTCCCATTTTTGGATGCCTCTGTTAACTCTGAAAATGAAGATAAGGCTGAAGCACGTGATAATGAGGATTATACTCTTTGTGAAAAGTAATCAGTCAAATATTTCAGACATACTTGGTGTTGGAGAATGAGTAGTTTAATACTAGCTCAAAGGTCAAGAGTTTAAAACTGTCAAAAACTACAACCCACATATGCACAACAAGTAATGTGACAATAAGTGTGATTTGTCATTATGCAGACAAAATTTAATTGGCTCTATCTATCTATCTATCTATCTATCTATCTATCTATCTATCTATCTATCTATCTATCTATCTATCTGTCTGCCAGACCATATCCACAGCTGCCTACTATAGTGCAGACAAATGTAATGTCATATCTATTATCTATCTATCTATCTATCTATCTATCTATCTATCTATCTATCTATCTATCTATCTATCTATCTATCTATCTATCTATCTATCTATCTATCTATCTATCTATCTATCTATCTATCTATCTATCTATCTGTCTGCCAGACCATATCCACAGCTGCCTACTATAGTGCAGACAAATGTAAGAGAAGCACATATTAGTGAAACACAGTGCCCAGAGTTGGATTCATTTTGCAAGGCAATGCTTTTCCAAACAGCTCCAAGACTTCCTGATCAGCTGTAATCCCCAGCTTTCACACATAAGTCATTGAGAGCGATGGAGTCCCCTCTGTTTACTCACTCCAAACCAAATGATCTTTCACAAGTAGACCACTTCAGATGTGAAATGGAATTTGCCAGGGTGTTCTATCCCAGGTCCATTTCTCTGTACGCTTTACCAATTCCCAAATAGGGTTCGGTCGCTCACAGATAATGTCTGTGAGGATTGAGCCTGGCTCCTCTGTTGTTTTAATGGCCCACGGGAAAAGGTATTTCACGGAAGTAAAGAAGTTCTTTTAAGCACATACACTGCGTTGAATTTCATTTTGTTTTAGTTGCTGTAATGCTTTTGTTCATGGGACAGTAGGGAATGCTTATGATAGTGAGTGAGCTTATTATAATATAGCATTATTGTTCACACTGAGTAACTATATATATATATATATATATATATATATATATATATATATATATAAACAGTAGGTGTTTACTCTAGCATATACTCTTATACTTGCATGTTAGAATTTAGAGCGTTTAGAACTGATGGCTTTATCTTCGCAGTCATTGACAGTGTTATTGCTGTGGTACATAGTTATGATAAATGGTTGTTTTAGGAGGGCTGCATTTACTTTGTGGAGTCATTATGAGAATATTATGTATGAGAAAACAGTCATTAATATTCATTATAATTGCAAACTACTGAGCTGAATGCTGATGGAGTCTGCTCAGTTGCCAACACGGTCCTGCTTTTTCACTCATTGCATTTGTACGGCATTCAGTGTAGGTGTTTAAGAAGATGTCTGTAACATAATATGACTTTTCCCCCCCCGTAAGCTAATGACACCCTTGTGGGAAGTAGAAATTAATACAGTTATCATACCATTCTCTTGCAGTACACTGCAGTTCAGAAAGATGACATGAGATTATCAGAAAAAGATCAGTTTTTCTTTTTTTCGTAAATTGTTTTGTGATATATTTGACTGACTTTTGCAGAAATCAGTGCATTAGCTGCTTCATATTCTCCAAAGGATTCAGTGTTCCTATTCCAGTTGATAAGGGCTCCAATTTTGTTTGTGTCTGGTAATTGGAGCAATGTTGAAGCGAGGAGCACTGATACATTTCCCAGTCTATGTGTGAATGAGGCTGGCTATGGAAGGGAAAGGTCAGGCCCTGGACTTGCCTTCCTCCCTCAGGGCCCTGAGCAGTAGGGGCCGGAGAACACCACAAACAATTAAACATGTTGCTTCTCAGGGTAGAGCAGCCCGACTCCTGTTGGTTAGAGAAGTTTTTACCTCAGTGGGTTGTTGTTGGTCACTCTTCAGAGCAATAATCTGCAGGTCTGAGCAATCAATACAGCTACGACAGCTTCAGCCTCCATTAGTGCAGGCATCTCTTGAGTGCCTGTGCATGAGCAGAAGAGCACAGAATAGACATCAACAAGCACTTCCGTGCACGAAAACACATATACACATACAAACATATATTCAAGCTCATGCTCTGAATTGCTCTTCACACATGTACGCACACTCACACACAGACACTGATACAGGGATGCAAAGACCCTTCACAAATTCACATTACATTTATATTCAACTGCAGCATTTAATTCAATTTCCACAACATTTTGATGCAACACATCAAACACATGCATGAGATGGGAGATTATTTAGATTTATATTTGTTTAGATTAGGTTTAGTTTAACATCATAAGATTTTCTCCATCATAATTCCTCTTCACTGCACTGGCTGAACTCGACCGTAACAATATGTTATCCTGAGCACAGAATGAAATTACTGATGCTGTCGTTTTCTTGGAGGGGCAGCCTTTTTTCCCTCTGGTGGAAGGAAAGACTGCAGTCGTCATTAATAGCTATATGAGTCAAACAACATGAGATTACATTATCACCCTTATTTAAACAAAAGCACCATCATTCTGTAACCAAGCCCTTATCAAATGGCTTTTGTTTGTTCTGCCCCACCCCTCACTCTGAAAAGATTTTCTGTAGTATCTAACTCAACACATTCCTATGATTTCCTGTGCACATTTACTACAAGACTCTTTATTTCATCAGTACTTTAAAAACTGAATAGAAAATCTAAGCGCATAAAAAGTACAAAATTAACCAAATCTAAAGACTGAAATAATAACAATAATGATAATAATTAAAGGGCCAATACAAAACCTTAAGCACTGGACCCAAGACCATAACAATTTTTGAAAACCATTATCTGTTCTCCTATTCCTGCTCTTGGCTACTTTTTAGGTAGAACAATTATAGACTCAACAAGTGGAATGCCACTAGAATATCTCCAGCAAAATCTAGTACAACTGTAACTTTACATTTATGCAAACACAGACATGCCTTGCTAAATGCTTCCTAGTTGAAAATCACAAAAAAAAAGACATTTTTTCTTTAGTCCTTGAGGTGAGAGAAAATACAGGTTTCTTTGCCTTTAATTCTTGCTACTTGTAAGGTTAACTATTACAATAAAATTATTACTGCAACAACAACAAAGAGTAAGAATAGGATGCACCACATGTTTCAATGGCAGACCTTGCTGATCACGTAAATAATATAAGCACAATGAAAAAATAATTTTAAAAAATATGTTTCCTTTATTTTGGGGGTCTTTCGTTTTCCTTTCATTAACAACACAGCATGCTAACGAACAGAAGAACACATTTTGGGCAAAATTCATTGCAGTTGATTGTTGGAGACAAATCCTGTATGTGGAAAAGTCTCAAGGTTGGTTTAAAAGAGAGATTTTTTTTTTTTCATTTGCATTCTTCTTTATACTTGGTGATGAAAAAAGCCCTTTAGTAAAGCGATCAACGATCTGGCAGTATGCATCAGAATGACATGTTTACATAATGCAGAACAGATAATGATTAACAAGCGATTAATAGAGTCAATAGATCCAAACACACCTTACAAATCTATTTTGAGAGGACAGGTGTGACCACAGGTTTTAAGGAAGCCAGCTCTCTTTTTTGTCATTATATACTCATTGTCCAAGAATTAGCTTAAGGAAACTGTAGCTTTAAATGTCAAAAGACACATGGGGTAAAACCAATGTGATTGCTTTAAAAATTATTTGTGATTTGTGTCACTGTAGTTGTCTCTTTTTTGATTTCATTCAATTCTTAAGATACTGCAGTTTTTATTTTTCTCGCTTAAGACGAGTCAGCCTTTGTCTTTTGACTTTTTTCCCTTATCAGCTGTGTGTAGTCACAGTTCCCTGCAGGTTCAATTTCCCTTAATTGTTCAGTGACCTTTCTATATACCCTTAGCAATTAGCTGATGAGTTTGTCTGTACAGTGGGTCAGCATCACCGAGTTGTAATCAACACAAACGCAAGGAGTTGCTCAGAAGAGAGACGAGCTTGGCATTCAATGGCTCGTACCTCACTATACTTTATTAATTACAAAACAACAATCAAATGGTTTTTGATGAAAGGGAAGTACATAACAAATGCTAACCAAAATGGCGGATAGAAAAAATACAAGTAGAATAATCAGAATTAACCCTACATGTCCCTGTAATTATTTGCCACTCCAAATGTGTGTAATGCTTCAACTCATAATCATACACACTGATATCCATTACCATCAACATTCTTGTAGCGAAAATACTTCAAAATGTTTTACATCTCTGGCCTCATGTTTAAAATCTCGACATAAGGAATCGTGCATTTACTTTCAGGTAAATAGTTGTGAAATGACACACAACCAAACTTTTAAAAAAAAGAAAGAAAGAAAAAAAGAACAACAGTTTTATAACTCAATTTCATCCAGTTTTTATTTATAAACCACCAAATAACAACAACATCGTCTCAAGGTGCTTTATAATGTAAGGTAAAGACCCTCCATGATTCCCTGTATCACTTCTCGTGGCAGCACAGCTGAATGAGTGAAAGGGTGCTCCGCTGCCTGTCCAGTCAGTTGTGCAGAGGATGGTCACTTTATCTATGATAAATAACAATATTTTCAGCGACTTTCTCTCCACCACAGCTTCAAAAGTGTCCAGTTTGCAATCAAAGAGCTGCCTCACTCATTAGTTTATTCAGTCTGTTGGTGTCACCAGGTCAGATGCTACTCCCCCAACAGACCCCAGCACACGCCGCTCGCCACAACTGAGTGATGGAAAATCAACATTTTGCTGCACACACTGAATGATCTCTTTAGGAAATAGAACCTGCTCGTCCCCTTTATCTACACAGCTTCTTGATGTGAACGCCCAGTCGTCTCAGCATCCAGATCAACAAAAGGCTGAAGTGGCAACTGGGAGATATTTCTTCCCAGACCACTCCATTGTATAGTAAATAATAATACTAAAAACCATTTTACAGACAATTTTACTTTCTTGTAGTTGTAATTTATTGTTGTGTTCGATTTGTAGAGTTTCATCATAAATTTTCTTGTTGGTAGTTTGCTATGTCCTGAGGCCAACACACTGATCCCTGACAAAAACATACTACGAATAAGAAACACGTGTTCTGGAGTGATACTAGTACCGGTTTGGAGTTGAACTGGCTCATTCTCCATTTACTAGAGAGCCACCATGAAAGCACATCATTATTTCACCCTATATGTGTATTTGAAAGCTCGTTAGGTTATTGAAGCCCACTTTAGTTTATTTTATTTTCCCTTCTGTTAAATGTTTTAATATCACCAGTTGGCATTTATAAACGCTGTTGCAAAGGGTGCCTTCCATTTGCATAAACACCGACTGGTGATATTTAAACAAGACAATCCCGCTCCCAGTCCCTGACATAAGTGGTTCTTGGTTCTAGACCAACAAAGTGTTTGTGCCGCTCTCGAAATAGTTTTCCTGGCCCAGAGCCATCAAAATGTGAAGGACTGGTTCAAGAACAGGCTGTACTCATTATTGACTAATTCAGCATTTACCATTTTGTACAGTGATAGAATTGATTATTCAAATCAAGCCTTTGGCAGCAGAAGGAGAGTGGTCATGGTTTCCAGATTTCCTCTTTGGGGCTCTGGAATCTGGCACGTAGTGTCACCACATAGTACCTTACTCCTACTTGAAGGGCACCAAACACACACTGTTCTGGTTCTGGTGAGAGAGCGAGATACTCATTTATGTTTAACCATTGAAAATGGATTTTAAATGGATTTAACAAGGATGTACAGCTGTAGAAACTATTAACTGAGCTACTGTAACCAAGCCAAACTGCAGTACTGCAGCCAACATATAATTGTCTACATTCCATAAAATATCACTTACTAAATATATAATATAAAACTTTTGGTTATTAGACATGTGGAGATGTTTGTCAACGTGACACACTGTGATCAAGTACACCGATAGTTTTCCCACCACCTGAGTTGTGATATTCCTTTAAAGCTGCAATTATCAGAAGATTAACAAGTTCATGCTGCTACAACAGAATGCTGTGGGAATGGATTTTGGTTCCAAGAGAACTTGGCTGTTTGCCATCGCTGAAGGTGACAGAAATCTTGCCGATCTTGCACGACTCTGAAGGGGGATGGACAGAGCTGGCTGGGTGGAGCTTATGAATTTGAAAGTCATTACTGTTTGGGCTTCCACTCTGCCCTGACTGCCCCAGTCCACCAGATCAGCTTTACTCAGCAGATTCTTTTCCTGTGGGAAACAGAGGAGAGGCAGCAGACAGCTCAAAGCGCTCTAACCTAACACGTGGCTAAAGCTCCTACTGTCCTAACGCTAATTATTGATCAGATGATTAAGGCAGATGAAGAGATATTTTTTTTTGAAAGCAAGAGCTGTGATTGTGCATCTCACAGTTGTCTAGAGCTGCAAAACATCAATACTTTCAATCAAGCCAGAAACCTCTTCTGTCAGTCACACTGAGTGAGATGATTACAACTGAGTCTTAAGACAATGAAGAACTTTATGGGGCTTCCTTAGGCACACTTTGACTCCTTGCAGGGATTCTAATGAACTCAGACCTGCTAAAGAGGTCTTCAAACCACTTCAAAGATCCTGAGATACTGGCCCAGCAGCACTACTTCCAAATTCACAAGCTCTCCTTTGAGGATATGCATTGCACACACACACTGAGCACGCACAAAGAGAAGAAGCAGCTAAACTGCATCCTTTCATGATTAAAAAAGAGAAATAGCACCAGTGTGCATTGAAACATAATGTGCTGACAACATTTGAAATGCTAAGAAACAGAAATAAAAAAAATAAAATAGACAGAATGACTGAAATTGCACATTTGTAGAACGGTTAAAGCAACTACTATTGTTTTTCTATTTGCTAAAGTAATAAGTAGACAAACAGAGTATTGGGATTTCTTTTTCTATTCAAGCCCATGGCTGCTGTGCGTTCACTTGTTTTGACCTGAAATGGAATGTATCCAGGCAGTGGACAATTTAAAATAAGGTGAAAAATAAAACAAACAAACAAACAAAAACAATAAGGGTTAGGGGGGGGGGGGGGAATTGTTACATTTTTCCCTCTGGAAAGATATTAAATGATTATGTGTCACTGGAATCTCAAGTATTATAGGTTTGCTTTTCACTTTTTTTCTTTCTGGGAAGGAAAAATGCTTTTCCACTTCTCGGCGCAGAAAAAAAGTCTATGCAATGATTTAAGAAATTTAAAACGGCATTCCTTTGTTGCAGACATTTTTAATTTACCATCATGCTGAGTAAAGACACCTGCAAGTTTTGTGTTGGGAATCTTTCTGTCTTTAACAGGCCACATGTAACAGCATTCATCCCTCTGTGGCTGACACCAGCCTTTCAGGGAGCAGGTGACTTGTTAGTACTCTAAGCAACAACGGGAACAGATGTGTCCCTGACAGTGGATGGATGGTCAGGGTCCATCTGGTCAGTGCAGCCCTGGACAGGAATGATGAATACAGCTTCATCAGTGAATAGCTGTCATCAATCGCATAGCGTAGCGATGGCCGGTGACAGCCACACGCCGGCCCTGGGCCCCAGGTGTGGTGAGGAGAGAGCTGGCTGGCTCTGGAATGCAGGTCAATCAGGCAAGTCTGAGCCAATGATACATATTGCAATGTAAAGTGCATGCATTACAAAGCGGATAAGTGCATTGCTTAGTTGGAGTGCAACGAATCTGCTAGTTCTTTGATGCATATAGGCAGACTGGGTCACAGATTTATTTCACCACAGGGCTGTTACTGAGCCATCGAGCTAAGGACGAGTACCAGGCGTCTAGACAAGTCATGGCTCTACATTGTCTTCCCTGGCGGTCCCAGATGAAATGTGCTGCATCCTTGTCTGCTTCAGCGCATAGACATGGAGAGGTACTAAAGCACTGACCTTGCTCCAGACCATTCTGAATATGTTATGGCTTTCGGTTCCCTTGAACTGTCACAACTTTAAATCGACCACTTCTAATGGTTTCATACACTGTATGGTAATATCCGAACAGAACTCGTACTGTACCTCCTTGCAGTGGTTTTAAAAAATAATTATGTAATAAACGATAGTTGTAAAAAAAATGTATCGAAAAATTGCAAACATACAGAGTGGATAATGTTTCCTACTTAAAGCACAAGGAAGTAAAGAATGAACACTGAACATAAAGAAAAGACCTGAAACAAATCCCTCTACACAGAAACTTGAATGCTCATTCATTTATTTATTTTTTTCAGTCACAGATTGATAGTTATCTTTACACATCTGTCACTGATGTTAGATCTCAGTGTGAGGATATAAATAGCCTGGCCATGTGGCACACTGTCGAGGAGAGGGCCTAAACACAAGTGCACATATGAATGGCCTATTAGAGAGCAGAAGAGTAATACATATTTATTGGCACATTTCACCTTTACTCTTGCTGAACACAAGGCTCAGCTACTTCTAATGCCTTCACATGTGCTGAAAGGCTCAATCATTTTATGATAACCCAATTGACAGTTATACAGTTAAATCAATACAGACTTTAAAAAGCCTTTTTTCATATGTTGTTTGTTAGTATTGAAACGTAAGCCTCTCTTGATCTTATGTATATGTGTATATGTATAAGGGCCTGGTTTGTTGATAATTGGGTTTTCTCAATTATCTAAGTATTTATTCATTTACCTAATGAGATTTGTGTTTAACACATTCACTGTCCGTTTTATTCCCAATGAAAATACTCAAAAACCACTTAACAGTAAAGCAATTGTCCGAAGCAACAGCACACTCTCTATTACATTACAGGGGGAACATATTTTCTCACAAATATAAGAATTTTACAATTAAAAACCAACAAAGCTGATATTAGCAGCAGTGACATAATTCATAGGATTTTCACCCAGGAGAACAGGGTTTGACTCCTATGGTGGTAGTTTTTCCACTTTTCAGCTACTTTAATGTTATTATAACATATACCAAATGAGGTCAGGTAACTGTTGCCCAATCCTGCTTTGAAATGCATGCTTGATGTTTTTTTTATCTTAACTGAATGATGTCAATATATAATACAGATGGCAAAATGCCTTAATAAATTACTGTTGTGTGATTACTAAATTATATAATAAAGACATTTGATTACAGTATAAAATACATTGCTTTGTAATGTTTTATGTCCATCGATAGATAGATAGATAGATAGCTAGATAGATAGATAGATAGCTAGATAGATAGATAGATAGATAGATAGATAGATAGATAGATAGATAGATAGATAGATAGATAGATAGATAGATAGATAGATAGATAGA
>NW_024582390.1:2665744-2737391 GCF_018398535.1 Haplochromis burtoni
GATAGATAGATAGATAGATAGATAGATAGATAGATAGATAGATAGATAGATAGATAGATAGATAGATAGATAGATAGATAGATAGATAGATAGATGGATGACAGGGGGTTGCCCATCCTTTTTTATTCCCGTGGTTTGATTCTCTTTGAGCAAAGAAAGGTGGCGTAAGCCGGCAGAGAGCCTGTTTTGTACGTTTTAGCCGCCCTGTCCTTTCCTCAGCAGGGTGTCTCTTGGGAAAATCTAGGGGAGGAGAAGGCCATGGGGGAGGGAGAAAACATACACACAGGCATTACATCTCCAAAGCACATTGAGGTGTCGGTTGTCTGATGCCGCTTACATTTAATTAAACCCCTTCTCTTAACATGCTAGTTTGGTTATTATGCGGCTGGTGTGTTGTATTGTCTTCCTCTGTTTTTCCCTTCCCTCTTACAGATGCTGCAGATGACCATCTCAACAAGAATCACTCTCATGTTTAAAGCTACACTTTGCTTTGTGAGGCTCCTTGGAACTGACATTAATCCACTTTTTCTTCTATAGACTGACAAGAGCATGGAATGGAGGTGTCACACTTGCAGACAGTGGAGGGGGCAGTTCAGCTTTGACGGCCCTGCTAAAGCACTGCAGCTGCCTGTAACAGTCAGAGCGCTGCAAATTGGAAATCCAGAGGAGATCATCTGTAAAGAACACGTCTACCAGTGGTGTAGGATACAGCCATATCAGAGAGGGAAGATGAGAAAAAGGCACAGCAAAGCAAGGAGGCTGTTATAAAACAAATAAAAGCATTCCGCTCATTCTTGCAGAATAGAAAAATAATTTTGCACATAAGTGACATTGTGTCGAGACCAGCCATTCTTGCACTCATCAAGAATGTGCGGTTCACATCTTGCTGATCTTGACAAAGACATTTCTTACGTTCGCTGGAGTCTATAGTTTTGCCAGGATCCTCAAGTATTTATTGGAGCAAATAGAACATGTGGAGCAAATTGCATTACTTAAAGCAATTTGACCAGGTCAGATGCAAAGATTGACTACACGTATTAAAGTAATTCTTTTCTTTGGAAGGAACATATTGGCTTCTTAGCAGGAATGCTCGTTATGAGTTCATTCAATCACTGACCAGTACTTTGGGATTTCTGAGGCTTCACTTTTCTCTTACAGTATGTTATACAGTGTGTTGGCTTGATAACAGGGTCAAAAGTGTTGCTTATTCATACCTCACATCAGTAAAACACACTGCATGTTAGACTTGTTGAAAACAAAAGTGTAAAATTTTAAAAATTTAAAAAAAAAAAAATTTCATTCACTGATTTATAAAAATATTTAACAAACAACAATGACAGTTTCCAACAATTTCCATTAAATATTTACTTTAAAAACAATTTAAAAAAGTTTTCAATAGAGGAAATCCTTTGTTTCTAGCAAATCTATTCTGTGGTTTGATTCCCTGTGTCTTGTGGACCACCAGCTACAGTGACAGCTTTCGTCTGTGATCTAGGTCGAGATCTTTGCTGTTGGGTAGAATCAGTTGAATCATTTGGATGCCTTGCTTATCTAATGGTTTGGTGATGGCAGAAGCCTTCAGCTTGCATTAAAGTAGACATCAGCCTACAAGAGAGACTGGCCCGGGAGAGAGAACTACAGTACAAACTAACAATGGCAGCTCCAGTTTTTTTATATTTATAGCGCCCAGCAGGTGTCAGCCACAGCAGTCTCTCTGCCCCCTTTGACACCCCATGGCTGCTGTGTTCCACCATATGAAAGAAAAGCGAGGGGGAGGGTGGGCAGCTGCCGCCTGGGATTAGGTACCTGAATCCAATCTTGAGGAGCAGTGGGCTCCAGTGGCGTTAAAGTGTTTTCTGGAGAATTTCTCATGTTCCCCACTAGCTGATTATTTCCAGATTTTAGTTCTGCCTCAACGGAGATGAGCTCCACACAGTTTTGCCAGTTGTGGTTAAGATGTAGCTTGACACTCACAGGGCACAATCAGATGAGTTGTGTAATCCCACTTAAGGAAGAACGTCCCACAGGCAAAAAAAAGAAAACAAATCCTAATATTAGTATTTGTCAACACACCTGAGTACATTAAATGTTAATATTACATTTGAGGTATATAGGAAATAAGTTAGCTTTTTTTTTTTACCATTCATTTCTTCTCCAACCAAAACAAAAAAACAAAAAACGAAGGCGTTCCTCTTCACCCCTCTTTGCCTTCGTCTTTCAGTGTCAGCACAGCTCTGTCTACTCTTGCTCATTAACCTTGCTTGTTCTTCCACTTCATAGCCCAGCTAATATGACCCCCCTCTCCCACCCCCTAACTCTTAGAAGACCCTCAAACCCTTTGAATAACCAAAGGAAAGGGGGTAGTTTTGCAGTATTTTGAAGCAACTTCTTTCTATGTTTTGTTTTAGTTTGATTTCATCCTGAAGTGTAATTACACAGGACCATTTCTGGGAATGTGTTTACATAGATTTGTTTAGTTAAAACTTGAATCATAAGACTGCATGTGCTGCGTGAACTGTATTTTGGCATTTCAATTACTGACATTATGGCAGATTGCATCCATTTGAAGAGGTATCTTTACATAGTATTTTTCAATACAACTGCAGACGTTTTCACGTGTTAAAGGATGAAAACCACAGCTATTAGCAATATTAATTATGGCTCTGTTAAGTGTCAAAGTGTTTGGAGTGTTAAAGTTAGCTAGCAGAACTAGATTACCAAAATAGAAATACACAAATATCGATTAGAAGACATTTGCATTTTTGAAACCTTTTTGAAGCTTTTCAACTACATGATAACAAAATGTCTTATTTGAAGAGAGCTGAGCACATGTTGATGACAGTGCAGCCTTTTGTCATTTATCATTTTATCACTTACCATGTGGATTGACTTTATTATTTTACTGGTCTCATTTGATAACCAATCTTTCTAAAAATAGAAAGAAAGTAACAAATAATTTTAAGCAGAGGTTTATGGCCCTACATCTATCAGTTTACCTCAGAATATATTTTGATATATGACAAATACTTACATTTGACCTTGGTAACTTGCCGCATTGATCAAAAGTTCGCGACCATTCGAGTGAACTGTGACTATCATTATCATTTTCTAATTTCCCCAATAACAAAATGTCTGTTTTTTGCTTGTCTGTTTTTCTAATTTTTATGTCTTTTTGTTTGTTTTATTTTGCATGAGCAAAATGTCCAACTAGGGTGAGCAGACAAAGAGTATAATGACACCTATAGGCAGTTAAACAGTTCTGTGTAATTGCCAAGCCAAGTGATTGTAAAGGAAACTCTAAGTAGGTGTAAAACGTCATTGCTCATGTGTTGGGTAGCATGGCAACTGCATAACCTAGACCTGGGAGCTGTCATTACAATTAACCTCTTTCAGCTTTTTACATTTAGAAAATTTCTTATTGTGTAATAAGATATAGCCCTTTCACCTTTTGAATTCATTAGCATGTCTTTCATTTTTACATTTGGTTTGTTAGATTTACATACATGCTGTTGAAAGATCAGACACCTGGAATAGAAAATGGGACATACTCATGACACAATTAAACCTTGTTAGACCTTGTAGCTTTAAATTATTTCCATTACCTGAGTGTGACTGAAAGCAGAATAACAAAAACATTTTTTATACACAATTAATTTGGCAAAAAACATTGGTGATGATTGCTATAAATCCTAATTATTAGTAATACAATTATTTTTCATGACATCCTGGAATCTTCCTGTCCTCACTTTAGTGTCAGCTTCAGCTACCTGCAATTTCAGTCAAACAGAGAAAGTAAAACAGGCAAAATACCTTACTGGCACTCAAATTAAATATAATTATTGTAGCAGTGGGAAAACATTATATTAGCCCTGTTTAGCCAAGGCCAATTTTGTCTTGTACTACATTTACAATTCCTCTAGTTGCCAGTGTATTTTTGTATTTTTAATAAGTTTAATAATTTGTGATTTTAACATAAAACACAATCAGAAACCTTTAAATGCCTACAATTACTTTGTTCCAAGCCACAAACTAGAGAATGTGTTACAACACATCTATGGAATGAGCCATTGTTCTTGATGAGTGGTCACATTAATAAAATAGTTAGCCCCACTTGTACATTTCAAGTTGTACAATACATATTGCTGTAGTGTCTTACTTCTAATGAAATGAATTGAAGAAATGCTCAGTGATCTGTCCAAGTGCTAGACAGACCACCTTCGCATTCAACTGCCCAGTAAGGATAAGTTTAGCTCTAGCTTACTGGTTTTGTTTAGAAAATAGTTTTAAATCTACATCATTTGTATTCACATGCATTACTTCGCACTTACAGTTCATCATTCAAACATTGTATAAAATAACACTTAAAGAGCTCCCTGTCATTCTTTTAGAAATAGGAAAGCCTCGAGGAACATTTGTGTTATTAAAGGAGCTTTTCTCACTTTGGGGTTTCCCTGAGGAACGTTTAAGTCTCAATTTAGAAGAAAATATTACTGCGGAGCCTTTTTAAAAGGGGACTCTTAATAATTGCCAAAGTACACTTGTGTTTCATGGGTTTTTTTAAATTAAATTTTTGCTTTAGGCATTGAAGTATAAATAAATACCACAGTAATAACTATAGTGTTGAACCTATATGCATAACTGCTGTTTTTGACCGACAGGTGCAATCAGTAAAAAATTTCAAAAAGGTGTGCAGTGGGCGCATCATCCACTGTAGACGTACACAATAAGCAACAAGTGAACACAGTAAAGGGCTGAGATTCATCAAGTGGACAGAAATATGACTTTTATCTGCAAAAAAAGCAACTATTTGCAAACTATTTCAGCACACCAGCTTAAAAGGTGCTAAAATACTGATCGCTTACTTCACATACTTGCAAGAATTTATAGTCTCGTCTCACAAAAAAAAACCACTTTGAAGAAACATTAACAATACTATTTTCTTCACACAGCTGGCTGACACAGTCAGTTATTTTACATATTTGCTGTAGAGCTGAACACTAATTTGATATCGCAGCTTTAGCGTTAACCATTTGATTTCCATGTCATATGTTCTTTTCCATGAGCCGTTGACTCCCACACATTGCTTCATTTTCTGTTGGTAAGTGTGCAGAAGATTTAATTGTTTGTTTGTTTTTAGTTTTTTCTGTCACCCATTAAGGCATGTATATATTGCATCAGATGTTTGGAGGACACGTGGTGGAGAAAATGGATGGATGAATGCTTGGTTTTAGTGCAATTTAATGTAATATAACTTCAATGGTTCATTAGATTGAATATGTGGTGTATACAAGAATAATATTGACCTCGAACAGTGAACACCTAATAAATTCCAACAAGCTAACATTTATTTCAGTGTCAAAAAGGATAAAATGGAAATTTAAAGCCTGTGATTGCATTTTCATAACACATATATTTTGTGAACTCTATGTCTTTTGGGATTTTTTTTACTCACTGTGAGTGTAAATCTAGTTTATATTAATTCAGACTGAGTGCTAAACCTCATCAGCACGATTGAAAGTTTCCGTAACGAACATGTTAACATGTAACTGTTGTCTTATAAAAGAAGTTCTCCTCTTTGAGGTGTCTAGTTAAATGACTTGTCTGAACAATGACAAAAGAATGTAATTAGTAGGTACTGATTTGTGAAAGTCATATTGATACAGATGACTGAGTCAGAAATAAGATTAAGGAGGCCAAGACATCTATACAGAGCTTTAATTCTTGGCTTGGCTTTCATGAGCATTAACAATATGAATGCCAAGAATTTAAGCTCTTTGATGTCACTCTTCATTGCAAGGTGGTGGCACATTCAACACAGTGAAGCATCAGTGTTCTTGCTAATGATGACAGAGGAGGCCAGGATGCCAACAAGATCCAGGGGAATTCAACAAAAATCCCCATTAAAAGGTCTAATAATTAAAATATTGATTAATTAGTCTTACATTGATTTACAGTCACACTATATCAAACCTTGAGTCTCTAATTACCGTGCCATTATGCCACAGACTGACCTTCTCATTTTTTGTCACATGTAATGAAAAAGAACATTTTTTTAACTGCCTTTTAAATTTTTGACCTGTAAAATTTTAATGGGGAGTACAGTGGGTGTCGAATCTGGATTGGCAGTAAAGTCATGGGTGGCTAATGTCTGTGAGTCTGGTTAAGTGGCTGTACACACCGGGAGCTGAAACACCTCTCTAGAGGGATTGGTCAGGGTTACTCTGTTTAAACAAAATTGCATCCACCAGTCTCTGCAAAGGCACAATGAATAATTACACCAAACTTGACTTTTCTAGTGTTTCAGTGCACTTTTTTCCCAAAGCATTAAAACATCTGTGAAATATTCCCCGAAATGTTTTTAAGAAGCATGGAAATGAAGTTATCAAAGTTCTTTGATACAAGCACTTTTTGTGGTTGGCATTTGGTGGTTAGTTAATGAAGAGGTGTTGAACAGGAATTGAATCCTATTTTCCACTCCATAAAGTCAGAAAATGGTACTTCAGACACTTAGGAATCCTAATTTTCCTCCTGAAATTGGAAATGTGTAGACATGAGAGTGAGGTGCAAATCATCAACAAAGTTTTGGTTGACCAGTGGAAGGGTGCAGTGCTGGATTCAACTGTCCTCAGTTCCATCTATCTATCGGTATGGGACAAGTAATGCTACACAAAGTAATTTTCCCCAATCGGTATAAAATATCAGTGAAGTTTTGCTTGTTTCAGAGTGTACTCCACAGATTTAGCATTGCACTCCCATAACATTTGTGGACTCGGGGTGGATTTTATATTTAATTAATGTAGGAGAAGTGGAGTCATTTTTTATTCCTCATATTGTTCCATTTTATCAAAACTCTGCCGGTGGACCACCAACAGTTTGAGGTGAGATGTATCACAGTTGTGTATTCCTAGTAGTTACTGATGGAGCCATAATGCTTTTATACACTGTGTTGAAGTGTTTTACAGTAGAAATGAGGTCCAGCCACAAAGGTCTGCTAAACTTCTAGCTAAATTTTTTTTAAAGCCAAACTTTGACTTAAATCATTTGCACAACATCCAATAATAGTCAGAGTATTCAACATGAATATATTTATAAAATGGGTGTTGTTGTTTAATACACCTTATTTCCTTTGACTTATGTTGGAGTTTCTCTGAAAAACTGCATTAAACTTCACAATGATTGTATTTTAAAAGTATATTTGGCATTTTTAGATTTTTACAGAGCAAAGCCATTTGAGAAAGAAGTAAAAAGGAATTACTTCAAGCGCCTCATGGTGGTAAGTGTTTGACACGTGAGTTCAAGACTAGAAGATCTTTTCAAAAAGCAAAAGGCTATAGCAACAATTGAACCACCATCAAAGCAGACAGCAAACCAAACATAGCGCAGAAGATAATCCTCACTCCAGTGAGCCATACAGGATTGCAAGACTTAAACGGAATCAAGGGGTGGTTGTTTATTTACCTTAATGTGACTTATCCACATGTTGTCAACTGTAAAAAAAACAAAAAACAAAAAACAAAAACATAAATAAAAATTCTAGTCGTAACAGATTTTCATAACCACCCATTATGCTAATACATCAGGTCTCCCACCAACCTCCCATCCAACTTAAAATGCTTCAGAGCAGCCTGTTTATAAGAACCGCCAAAATACAGTTAGCTGTAACCTCAGATAAACAAAGAAAGAAAGGAAGATGGAAACATCTTTTTAACGTGACACACAAAATGTTCTCCTCTTTATAAAGGTTGATTTAAACAAACAACCAAAAAAAGTCAAATGACAAAACCCCTAAATCACATCAACTCCATAAAAAAAGACCGGGGTAACATAAATGATATTTTTTAAATATTTTAATGAGATGTGAACAGTCAGTAATACACCTCTATGATTTTGCTGAATCAGAACATATATCCTCCCTACCTTTGTTTGCACCCTGTATTTGCATTTCAAAGGGAGCCCCTGGGAAGCTGCTTTGCATATTTACATCTGATTAACAACTTTAAATTAACATGTCAAAATCTAAAGAAAAAAAATGTTCATCACTGACAGAAGACTGCACAGTTTTTGTACAAAATAATGGAACATAAGAATGAACACAAACTGTGATTATAGGCTGTATGGAATTAGTGTAAATGAAAACTAGAACTCCTAGCATTATATTAATTTGATATTTTTCTAGTAGAGTGTATATTTGAAAAAAAAGAAAAAGAAAAGAAAATCAGACAAGAGTATTGTGGATGTTGAAATTTTGAACACTGCATGAAAGCAAGTAAGCAAAATGAAGTATGAATAGAAGGATAATATTGCTTTCTTGTGCAGTTGTTTATAAACTACAAATTTAAAACTGTAACTGAACTATTAACTATTGGAAACTACAAATCATGTGGAAAGGACTTAACTGCTCCAAAGATGGCTCTAAAGCAATGCTTTAATTATTTAGCTATATGTTTTATTTCATGACGTATTCCTCCAACACTCATTCAGATTTCATGACCATTCCTTAGTGGTCCCATTATTATGTATTTTTTACACATCTGCCCATAATGGTGAATTAAAAGGAGGGTGAAAGAATGGTCAAGCCACCACATCATTAAAAAAAAGCCTTCAAAATCTAGCATTCAGAGGAAAGAAAAACACAAAGTTCACAGTGTTAAGGTAAAGCTTGGTCGTGGTTAGGAAAAAACAGGTTTTAAATTTCTTTGTTCTACTGAGCTCTCTATAAGATATAAAATATGAACTAACTATGTGATTATTAATTGGACCCATTGTAATTTGAGGATTCTGGACTGCATATTGTTGGCAGCTCTCCATGGGGTCTATCTGTGCAGGAACGTGTCGAGGGGGTACCAGCCAGGATGCCTCAGCCATTTAGAGAGCAGCTTGCCACTTGCGCATCAGCATACAAATGAGTGGGGTTAAAAAGGCACGGCTCCTCTCAGAGACAGCCCTCCTTCTCCAGCTCAGCTCCAAAGGGTCTCCATGGACTAATTTCCAAAACCATCTCTTAATGTGGGCTTGTGTCAATCACCTGAACAGACAGCTTTATCCCCTGATATGGAGTAGTCACGGAGTAGAGCCTAGCAGACCAAAGAAATACAGTATTGCTTTACAGTAGCAGTCAAATAAAAAATAAAGAAAAATATTTAATGCCAAATAGATTATTATTAAAAAACTATGTAAAAAAATTTTAAGAATCTGAGCTCTTACTGCATAGTGCATACTATCGTGTCTACAACAACATTTGTATCATAACTGTTTTCTGTACTAATATACATTTAGTCATTTTTGTCATAACTGGCTGTGTGATAACATGGACACGCAGTGCATCACAGTACAAAAGAGCTATACATAGAAGTCGACAGCAGTAGGCTGAATAGAGATACAGTTATCTTCCCTGATTCACAAACAGCAACACATGCCACTTAACTCCTAAATACAACTTATCTCACACTTCATCTGAAACCCTTTCACGCTCTGGCTTCAGTGAACATTGAATAGCCGAGAAACCGTCCCTCATACCGAGTTTTGCTTTTTGTGTTACAATCCAAGATGACATACGACACGAGAAATGATGAGAAAACTGTGGGGAGGCTTACTGTAGATTGATTCTCCCATTGCTTCATTCTTTTCTAGTTAGTCTTTTATTGGCTACAAAGGTAGAGTCGTTGTGAAGCTGAGTGAGAGAGGAGTGAACCAGCCTGCCCTGCTTAATCCATGGGGCATTGAAGGAGGGTGATCACTTCTTAAGAGCACAAAGGCCTACAAGGAAATCAGTGCAGTCTATGAGATCCCAAAGCTGATTTAAAGGGGAGATGTCCCAGCTTGGGCTCCAGGCCTTTAGCAAGAATAAGGCCATCCGGTACAATAACAATCCAGGGCTCCAGAGGGTAGCACTATTCATGGTCGAATAAGAAGATTTCAGGTATGGATGGAAACCCTGTGTCCCTTATAGAAATAAAGATGTTTGCTTCTTAAGAAAAGAAAGGTAGATCTGAATGATTCACTTGCAGCATCGCACACAGCATTTCCAGATTTGCTTAAATCTGCTGAAGTAATGTAGTTAGATTATATGGATTTGGGGTGTATACTGCATAATACAAATTCAATTACATGTACAGTATGTTCAGGCAAGAGGCAAATTATGTGTAGTCATTTCTCTCTTTCTTATAAGGCGGATCAAGTCTATCTTTATCCAAGCATCAAAATGAAAACTTACATCTCCCATTTAGCAACAGAAGATAAGGTTTTTCTTTGTCTGACTGTATGATTAAGTGAAATACATGGCCTTCAGATGTAAAAAGATTAGTGACACAACTGTTAGCTTTACTGCCAGCAGCAGTTTTAGGAGATAATCATTGCTCTGGGTTTTCCTGAGGCTTTCCTGTTTTTATTTCAAAGGTACTGATTGCACTTCAGAACGTTTATCTACCTGATGATGTGTATTCATTCACACAAAGTTAACATTATCCCTGGTTTGTCATCTATGTAATTTATTGAAACTAACCCATGTGGACAAAACCAGCTTTAAGGCAAACACACAACGAAGAGGACAAATTTAGTCCATTCTTTCACAGTTCTAAAGACCAAATTCAAAATTAATGAAGCAGATCTCTGATTTTTAGTCATTGTAAAAATGTCATTAATGTTATTATTCAGTCACCTCTGTGGTTCTGAATTTATATCATCGTCCCTTCATCTGTTGAATCTTGATAGTATGCATTTCCATTTTCGCCACACATCGTGGGACACTGAGAGCTGAGAGAGGGACACCCGGGATGCTCTGTATGGGAAAGGCATTAGTGAGATCAGTGCACTGCACAGGGTTTTCTTTTCTGTCTTTTATTCTACCCATGTAATCCAGAAATTTCTCTTTAACATGCCTTTGTTTGAATTCAATTTTGTTTGTCACAGTATTTGAAGTGGAAGCATTCACACTCCTTTACTTGTTGCATGCTTTCCCTTTCACACTTTTAGCACTTTTAGTGGTAAATTGTAGAATGCACAATCTATATGATTAATGAAACTAGCATTTGGTGCTGTAAGAAAAATTTAGGAAAAGTATTTTTAAAAGCTATATAATCTCTTAAAACACTATTTAGTCACACATGTATTAAGACAGTAGCTTACACAAAAGTAATTTTTGAAAACATTTTCTGTATGAGAAGTGTTATGTGCTTAACATAACAATCCAAAAGCTGAAACCTTTAGAAACTCCAAGTACAGCTGTTCAACACAACCTACTGCATCACCTTTAAACATCATTACTCGTCTGGCTCTCTACATGTCTCTTTATTACTTTACAGCTCTGCACAACTCACCATAGTTACCATCGGGACACTGTGTGGAGAACATCTAGTCCAAATGGCCTTATAAATTTGAATGAGGTAAATACTTATAGGTCAGGTGTTTGTTAAATGTTTCTCTTTTTGTTGAGTATGCATTTTTATCTTTTTTTTTAAATGTTTTCCAGGTTCTCCATCCTTTGTAAGTAGCAAGGTCACATTAATTTTAACTGTGAAGTGATGCACATTAGAAGAACTGAAAAGATTTTTTTCTTACAAATAAAGTATTTTTTTAATATAAAAGGAAAAAAAAATAATATCTTTGGTGGAACTTCTTTGTAAGACACTTCACGGTGTCAAATGGACAATATTAGAAGTGGATTATAGACTTTGTGCTAACAAAATTCTGGAATATACTCGGATATGCTGTAGGTTCACCTACTTTAGCTTTACTAAATAGCCCAAATCATTTTGTGACTCTGTAAGTTGACCCCTTGAGCCAGTTTTTCACACTTTCAGGGTAAATCTCATTAAATCTTCTAAATATTAATTAATAAATTCTGCTCAGACAGGTGCAAAATTATTTGGAAGTTTGGTTGTTTTACTTCATTTGAAACATACATCGTCACCTTTTGAACAAGTGAAAAAAAAAAGTTGTGTTTGTAACCTCAGAGAACAAGCATACAAGAAGATCTGCATTTGCAAAGTATGACTGATAATAACTGTGAAATTTGACATTTGGCACAATTTGCAATTTACATGTAAGTAGTGCTTACACTTTATCTTTGTCAAAAAGGCCCCTGTGCAGCCAAAAACAGACCTGCATTAACTATCATTCTGAGTTCTCACGAGAAGCATTTGGGGTTTTAAGCTGTACGTTAAATGTAATAAATGAATCATTATCTTTGTAATAAGTAGGCGTGCAGATGTGCAATACATGCATTTACTCTGATTTTTTTCTGACTCAAACATAACAAGATATCAGCAATGGGTAAAACATGAATGTGTTCACATACCATTATAATTTAAGGGATCATTTAGAAGTCCCTGCACTATCCAGTTTCCAATGAGTGGTATTTAACTTTGACAATGATTAAAATATTCAGGAGTACCAGAAATCTACATTAAACACTTTAAATTTGAGGACTAATTCCTTTGGCAGTGCTAAAACGGCGCTATCCTAACCTCAGCTTGCTTATTTCAGCTCAACAACTGCTTCATACAGCAGATGTGAGCATGAGGAACAACCTGCTGTGGAAAAAAACACAAACAAAAAGCATTAAATTATTAATTTTGTGGCTCTCCAACACCTATAGAAAAGGTAAAGAGTACCCATAGATACTTGATTGAATAGAAAAACCCACATTTTGTTTGTTACAATCTCATAATCTGCACATCTCAGAAGGTAAATTTAACAGCATAAAGTCGTGAATTTGTCATCTGCCATGAAAATGCTGACCAGGCGTACAATTTTCAAAGTTCTGTATCAAGTTATTTTTGGTGTGTACAATACAGAGCTGGAAGGGAACAGCGCCCTATACATGAAACAGCTTTGTAGCCATACATAACTCTTGATATAGCAGCACCAAGAACACAGTACGTTGTACATTAATTGACATGAACATCTCTATTTCCATGTTTTAAATAAAACACACTATCCAAAAACTGCATTAGCAAATTGATTTGAACATTTAAAGTTTCAACTTTAAATGTTCCAGAAGTATGAGGCATTCCAGTTTGTGGTAAGATGAATAAAAGCAAGTTTATATAGACACACGCATTCATTTCAAAAGCAGAAAGTCATTCCCATTTATTGTCATAGTTAACATTCACAATACGTTGTATTTCTCATCATGTTCTTTGCTCAAACCTGCAGCCTTTGGGTCCATTTAACTTTCAGGTAAATAGTACTTTGAGAAACTAAAAACAAACTATTATAGACTAGACCTCCGTCAGTTACACTGAGGGACACACAAACATGTATTGGCAAAGATTATAGCCAGTAAATTTTTATTGCCATATTTCAGCCGTTGCAGAAATATGAGAGCAATTACTCCACCACCATGTGAATTGACCACCTCTGCAATCCATTACACATAAATGTGTTGTGATCCCTGTGTTCAACAGCCTGTTATGGACAGAGATGCATTCCTTTCCTTCTAGTGTGCAGACATGTCTGAGGTCATGGCCATTTTGTCCATATCCCATTTCTTGGTGTATCTTTAGCAAGCAAAGCAAACCATGTACTGTAGCTCAGATTGAAGCCTTTCTCTGTTCTTGGTATATATGGGTCAAAGAGGAATCTTTTGAAAAACAGGAAGATAGGAAAACTGCCCAGCACTAAATGAAAGGGGTTTACAAAGCGGGAACTATTCTCTTAAATGTCTGACCAGAGCGAACTGATAGTCAGAAGAAATACTCTAAGTGCAAATATTGCTACACCTGCTACATCACTTTTGTACCTTCATACACACAGAAGCATCTGGAAGGCAATACTGGACTGAGATTCAATTAACTTGTGTTATAATAAGGGGCAAAGACTGGGAGTTAGCAGTACACAACTAAGGTCCAGAGGTATGATTGACGTTCGCCTTCATTCAACCTCAGCATGAAAGGAAGCGCTAAGTAAACAAATAGCATGCAATCAAAACATTTTCTGTGTATCAAATTGCCCAAAAAAACCCAAAGATTTTTTGGAAACATGAAATGATGTTTGCACAGGATTATAAGGTACCGTTGCTGTCTGCAAGATCAGAGCTGGAATGTGTATGCATTGTGGTTTGTTGATGAATTGAATAAGTCTGCGAGCTGTGCTGTAAATCTTTGAGTTGAAGGACGAACAGTATCTCATAAGAGTACTGGCCGCTATCTGAGGGAAGAGAAAGCCTCTAGGCGATGATAGAGAGGTAGAGGGGGCAGTCGAGGGGACAACTGGTAATTTCAACAGTATCTTATTTTGAATATATTTCTTTATGGGGAAAAAACATTGCCCCTGTTGTCTTCTCTTATGGCTTATTATTTGCTTTTAAAATCAAAATCTGGTGAGGTATAGTGAGAAATTATGATGGCCTGTCATAGAATATAACCCAGTGAATTGCTGCTGATTTACTGTATTGTTGATCATTTTTGTTACAATAAATAGTGTAATTTACTCAGGCAACAGTAAATGCTTACTTATCCAACTAATTACATCAAATAACAATTTTCATAGTTGCAGATGAAAACAAGCTTTTAGTTCCGGGCTTTCCGAGGGTCGTGCTAAGACCCCGACTACTTAGTTGCAACCCTTGCTAAATGACTGACAGTGTCAAATCCTGTCTTGAAGTTTTTATGTTTCACTTCACTGCACATATGTCAGAGAATATTTTGATCTTAACACCACTGCTAAGAGGAAACACTTTGCACACAGCATAATGAAAACTTTTAACAAAGCATTACTTGAACAGTAATTCCAGTGAAATTTCAGTCAATAATATTATGACAGCATTGCTTTCACTACTAAAAGGGTAGTAAAAAGTAAAAGGCAGCCACTAAGTGTGTAAAATAGATTCAAACACTATACCTCCATGACTTTAGCTTTAACAATAAAGCTGTCAGTCAAGTAGTGCAGGTATGCAGTGTAGGTCATAGCTAATCAGTGGGTCTGTGTTACATATATCAGTGCTACTTTAATTGTCCCAAATTGCTGTAGAGCTTATGGGAGAGCACCTACCCCAGGAAGTATTGATCAGCTTTAAAGTGGTGATTAGTCAGCAAAGTCTCAGCGCTGCAGACTAAAGGAATGGCATCACCAATTTAAATAGCATGACTCCTATTTAAGGTTTTATTGGAATTTATTTAATCTATAGTCAGTTACATCTTCATTTTATTTGTTTGTCCCTGTACAGCTTTTTCCCATATTTTAGCTTGAATTCCAAGAATTAAATATGATATATTTACTGAATCAATTCTCCAATACCATCTGGCCACTGTTGCTAATTTTAATCAGAAGTCACATTTATATTTACATGTATCATTTTAATGCCACTGACATTTTACAGATTGTTTTCATTTTGTTTCCAGTTAGACTTTGATCTTGTGAAAATATTTTTATTTTTGTCTGCTTTATTTGCCTGTTCTTTAATAAATATTATTTGAAATTAATACAGACACTAAATGAGTGTACTTGCATCTCATTATTATGATAGTAAACATTGATGGCATTATCATAAGTGTCTGCCTGTGCTGATTAATAACATTTTCTTCACAGTACTACTATCGTACTCTCTGGAAAATAAGTAAATGTATAGAATAAATTATTTGGGAGTTTATCTAATAAATTTGAAATTTATTAGATTATGTACTTGGACACTTTCTGCCCTCTTGTGGTGGTATTTTGTAGAAAAAGGACTCAAATCTTCATCAGTTAGAAGATCTGAGCTACTAAAAATTAAATAACTAGCAGTATTTCTACACATGAGTATGAATGTATATATATATATATATTAGATGTATGAAAAATATAAAGAATTGAATAATTTTTTATCATGGAGTTTATATTTGTAAAAGGGGAATAAATACTGATGCATTACATAAAACCCATTTATAAATCCTATAGGCAGCTCTCTGTTTTATAGCACATGCACTGTTGTCCATTTAGTGTCAGTTTAATTTTTAGGTTCTTGTTTTGTCAAATTTGTGGTACACAACCCTGACTGTAAAACAAAAGATTTTAATAAAGACATCAAAGAAAAAGTATGAGCAGAATAGATTACCATAATTTAAAATCAACAACATGATATAGTAACACCAATCTTCCCTGACTCTGAGCCAGATTAAACAGAGAGTGAATCTGCTCACAAATGCCCAGCAAAAGGTCAGCACGGTATTGAATTTTTCAAAATACCTCCTGGCATTGCAAATATTTTTGACCACTGCGTAATACTTTGGGGAAGGATGAATCCCCACTCCTCCATGCCCCCATCTCTCCCTCTCTCTTACACACTCACACACTCACACACATACACACGGATACCGCTCCACAACGGCTGCCAGTCTGCACAGAAAAACACCGCTCTGGGTTATTCATCGATTGACCATTCAAATCCCAACATATGCTGCTCTGCCTCTATTCCGCTG
The DNA here is from genome assembly GCF_018398535.1 of Haplochromis burtoni. Lineage (NCBI taxonomy): Eukaryota > Metazoa > Chordata > Actinopteri > Cichliformes > Cichlidae > Haplochromis > Haplochromis burtoni. Next base: position 2,682,142 of record NW_024582390.1, read on the forward strand.
TGTTCTCAGAAATGGACGATTTCCTAATTCTTCCACAAGGCTTCCTACTCTGTTCAGGAGTCTCTCACACACCATGTAAATGAGAAAATGTAGGAAGGAATTTAAATTGATCCAGTACGTGTGCAAATGCGCTGGTGAACGTGTAAATGTGTATCTGTGTGTAGCACAGTGAACATTTTGGCCTATTTTGCAGAAAAAAATACTAGTACAATATATCATCCTAATTTGTGCCCTTGGAGTAAATTGTCCCGTGATATATATCACATGAATGGAATGAATGGAATGATAGCTAAAATAAGAAAGGGAACCTGAGAGTTTCGGTGTACTTTTTCAGTGTACAAAAATATTCACCCCAAGTGCTGCACGGTCAAGCATATCAGCTGTACTTTGCTTTTCATGTCTTTCTAGCTTTAGTCCAAAATGTTTTCCTCTCCAAGACCCCCTCCTGGTTTTACCCCTGTCGTTTTCCTTTTCTTACCCATCCTTTTGATCACCTAAAACATCAGCCCATCACCACCAGAAGCTGTGGTTTATGTCTCCCTGCTGTCCAAAGCTTGCTGTCTGCCTTCCAGTGAGAGCTCCTCCCTGCTGAGCAGCTGCCCGTTTGCCAAACTCAAGAGTTTGTGGGAAAAGTGAGCAGGTTTTACATGGAGGACTGCCTTAATGTTGTTCAGTTGGTGGGAAGCCACACAGGGCGCTGCACTTCAGATTCTCTGTTTGTTCAACTGTGCAGGGCCAAACTCAGTCCCGCTCTCCCTCCTGCTCTCCACCTCACTCCCTGTTCACGAGCACTTTGTTCTGTCCCGGTGTACGTTAATCACAAAGAGATTAATGTAGATTAATGAGATCTGGATAAAACAGCCAGAATGAAATGTTTCATGTCGTGATATATGATGGGATGTGTAGAGACACGAAACATTTTCATCTAAGTAAATGTTTCACATTTGGTGTACTTGGATAAGAAATATGTAAATACTTGACTTGCTGCATTGTTTCTGTTTTCTCTGAGCAGTAGAGGTATGCCTTTCAACTGGGGATTAGGAGGGGATGTGGCCTCTATAGGACTCCCTCAGAGCAAAGCCAGTCCTCCCATGTTAATTTCTCAAGGTCAAGAAGAACCTCTGCAATGTTTCAGCTTTGAAGGTGGACTGCATATACAATAACAGGAACCCTGCTGTATAGGAAAACAACAACAACAAAAAATGATTCAATACCACTATGTTCTTGTTTTTAAAGATCAAAAAGGCCACATTCAGAGGCGTTTCAGGCCTAAAAAGAAAGAAAAAACAGATTTGTCTGCTGAATGTGAGTTCATATAGGACTTGGTGCTAAATGAAACTTCTGGCTTTGACATAATAAAAGTGGTAACTTTACTGTGCCGCAACATCTCTGTTCCGTTATGAAGAAGCATTAATATGACAATTTACCACACTGTTATTTTTCAGGAACAGAGCAATACACTGTCTATGTATAACTGGGCTACTTTACATTGTAATAAGGCAACAAAATTCAACACATTAAAGCACACTGTGTTCCCTTATGTATTTAAAAATAGGGCTTAGGAAAAAGCTACATAGTATGTGTCCCGCCTTTTGAGATTTAATGACTATCCTGTGACTCCACAGAGAATTACTGCCAGTAATTGATTATTAAAACTTGAAATTGCCAACCACATCCATTATTTGACAAGTGCATTTGTTATCCTTGTAATTAACAAAGCTTGGCACTTACCGTTTGCCAGTTCCAAGACCCCCAGAAAAATATATCAGAGGTTAGAAAGGCTACTTATAGAGCAAGCACTGTCTGAGCAATTATCTGAGACATAATACATTACCAAAGATGCTCAATACACCAAGAAATTGCGCCTCACACCACGGCACAAACCACGCTGTCAAATCTCACAGTCTGTAAGTATAGAAGATGCAAACTGGTATAGCAGCTACTGATTAACAACAAATTTATTCCCATTGTTGTTGCTGTGTTAATGTATACATTTAACAACCCACAAATTATAACTTATAAGTCTTATTAGTCTTAATTACTTGTTTGTTTTTTAATTAATTATCCAATGTTTGAGTCCAATGTTTGTTTTGTGAAATCATAATTCTAAACAACAAATAAACAAAATACTGAATGACCTTTCAGACATACAAAGAACAAATACCATCTTAACAACTAATAATAAGTTAATAGAATTTAATCTAAAGCTGGTTACTATTTAAAACCATCTACATGAGCCAGTCTACATACTCTCTAATAAACATATATAGCTTTATAGTTACCAGTCCTATCTTTTTGCATGACCCCAACAGCTTCTGATTTTATTTAAAATGACAATTATTTTATTTCTTTTTACTAAGAATAATTTTCCTCTTCACAACATTAACATACAGAAAGAGCAAAAACACTAGAGACCAAATAACACTCAGTCTAAATATTGTAAATTATTCAATATAAGTAAAACAAGGAGTCCAGTATATTTTAATATGTATTTTACCCTGTATCTGTAATAATGCCATATATTTCATAGTTTTTCTTTCAAACTGACCCATAATTATTGCTGCTTAAGTCCACTGTAGCCACCATAGTGCTTCTGGATTTGCTTCTAGCTTTAGATATTTATGATGGGAATTCCTTTTGCAAAAGAACAGTTAAAGCCTCTAACTGTTACGCATCCCTGAAACAAAACTATTTTCATTTCGTTATAGACTCTGCCTGGACTCAAAACCAAGCTGAGATAATGCCCTTTTGTTGATCAAGAGCAAAGCAAACAGCAAGGTCTTCATTTCATTGGAGATAATCAGTAACTGGCTGAAATCAGATAATTGAATCCAGACTTGGGGAATGCAACATGAGGGTCATTTAAGAACAGAGCAAAGTTGACAGTTCTCAAGTATAAAACCTGAAGTCATAAGAGTAAAAGTGCACGCAGGAGTAAATTCAGTGCAGTAGCATGAAGTGTTAGGAACACTGGTGGTTGTCCATGAGGGCCAAGACATGGCGGAGAGGTTTTCTTTACTGGGAGAGATGGTGTATCCACAGGCCGTTTGGACAGGATAGAGGAGGATGAATTCATTAAAGGAAGCGCAGTCTCTCCCAGCTGCCATCTCTCCCCCTCCAGCCAGACTCCGATCAATGGCAGGAATACATCCAAAACAACATTTAGCACAAGACCTCGGAAGCAGGGGTGCATTTAAGACTTCTCTGTGTGCACTCATCTCCCTTGGATGTGCGCACTGTTTCAAAATGTGCTACTGAAGTAGAACAGGGGAGGTATGGGGGCAATGTGTTTGTATCACAACAGAGAAGATTGTTTAACACAGATGCTTCGAGACAATTTTGTTCTGTTTCATTTACTGCACAGCCGTCGCGATCCCTTATCCTTTGCTAAATTTTTCTAATTCTATTAATCCTTTAAAGTCAATTGTAGGTGACATAATTACCTCAAATACATTACTTGAAACTGATATTAATTCACTAACCACTGGTGTATAAAGGCAGTCAGTGGCATCCAGTCAGTGTAAAATTCATTGAATTATTGCAATATATATCAACATTTCGATATTTCTTCATGCATTTTAGCATTATTAGCAGATTAATGCAATAACAGTTAATGATATTCAATAATTAAAGTGTCTTACTTCTATGTCTTAAGCAACTTTAATTTTACACAACCCCAAATAGCATCTTTATCACAAACTGTATATGTATTATGTAACTAGGATTGCACCTGACCTATTATTTCAAACATAAACTTCCACAAGCAAAAGTAAAATGCTTCTAGTACCATCTAGTGGTTGTAAAAATCAGCCAGTGCTGTTGAGAGAAAATAAATTACATATATATATATATATTGCCCCAAAAGTTCAATAATTAATTCCAGACAGTATTAGCCTGATGAGAGCCATATGCAGACTATATAGTGTGGCTAAATTTAACTCTGAGCTGGATTCCATTAGAAAATCACGATGTACGTTGGCACAATAAAAATCTTTCTGACCAGAGCAGCACCCCTCTGTGTGCTGATGAGTCGGCTCAGGAGGAATCTTATACTTTGCTCGAGTTTAACTGCATTTATATGATAACCCTGTATGCCCTATATTACTCAAAAAGACAATAATATATTGTTCCAGTGTACTGTCATATGTTACTGCTATTTAAAGAAAGGGTGAGTTTGTTAGCATAGTGGTTCCTGCACACAATACCAGATCTTATCTTTACAGGTATATGCATAGCCAGCAATAAAAATTATGTACAGACCATGTATAAACATTAAGTGAATTTCTAAGCATCAATTCGACCTACTTTATGGTGGTTTAACAAGCCATGTGTTTGCCTTGCAGCCTGTTGTTAAAACAACCAAAACAATCATACAAAAATCACACCTTACAACAGACAGGTTTATATGAGTTTATTTACAAAACTGCATTTCAATGCACTGTTGTCCAGCTACTGTGATTTAAAATACCTTGTTCTTACATTGTTGCTGTTACAAAAAAAAAGATTGTATGAAGCTGAATGTCAATGTTAGAAGGACTAACATCATTTTAAAAAAAAAAAAAGTATCTGACACCGTATATCCACAGATGTGGCTATAACGTCAAAAAATACAATCAGCCCAGGTATTGCAAATTGTCTGCCTGAATCTCGGGAAATTACAAAACCTAAATTTCAATTTACAGTGAATTCAAATATCAGTCATTTCTGATTACATGTAAAGAAAAAAAATCTTTAGCATTTATTTCATTGCTCTTACTTCAGGGGAACTTTTTCACTGATTCCATGGATACAAACGGTTCACTTAATCATAACTGTATCTATATAGTTTATGCAGTGCACAATGCAAAGTCAGTGAGGTTGGAACCTCTTCACCGGGGCATTACAGCTCTTTGCCAATCCCTTGTAAGGCATGCGCAGTGAAACTTGCTCAGAGGTAATTTTATCACTTCAAATTAAAAAAAGAAACAAACAAAAAAAATGAGTAACTTTCTTAAAAAATACGAATACCTAGCAAAAAAAATAGCTTAGTATAACAATAGCTTAGTTGTTCCCAGACTTGACAGTGTAGAGCCATACTACAGGTTTCCACAAGCATGTCCTTGTAGGGATTCGGTCATCATTTACTTTTAACAGACCGTAAATGTCACATATTTACAGCACTTTTGCTCTATACATACTGCAGCACACGTTCTGCTGGATTATTTTCAATGAACACTCAAATTCCTGCTGCTGTATCTCAACTACTACCACCACATACTTACACCAATACATTAACGGGCCAAAATGTAATCCACATGATCTTCAGCACCAGTAGTTATTTATTTTATTGTGAAATTCACCTTTTTCTGAATAAGAAAAAATAAGGTTGAGTCATGTACCACATTATGAAAACAACTATTTATCTTCTTTTTTTTTTTCCAAGGCACAAAAACACCATTGTGTTTCTCCAGAAGAACCAGGAATTAAGGTGCATGTGGGACCTCAGCTGTCTTTTGGGTCTCTTGTTCACAGGGTTATCCGAGCACAGTGATGTCTGAGTTTGCATGGAAGCACCCCACGGTTTAGCTGGTAAAAATCCACCAACTGGATCAAGTCAGTGAACCGTGTTTGACCATCATCAAGACTGTAAAACAACTCTCCTTCATCGTCCACCTACAATGAAGCATACACACAGACATATACAAATCCATGTAGAAATGAATGACACACAAAAAACAGGTGACTTGGTGCAAATGAGTTTAAATATTTCAGGTAATTTTTCAGAGATTAATGAAAAACATGCAAAAATACTATGTACTATGCAAAAGTTATAGGTAATTCAGTTGTTCCAGGTATAATCAGGTATCTTATCTGATTAGTCCAAAATTTATTCTACTGTGCATCTACAGAGGATGCTAGTTGTTAATGTCCAGGAAAACACCGAGACAGCCTGACTCATCAGAAGAACTGTGGCAAGTTTTTGAGGATGCTTAAAATAACCCACGTGCTGAGTACTTTGAAACGGCTGTAAGTTTACCAAGGTACACTGCGTTTCGAATGCAAATATATTCAATACAGTTATCTCCTTTCTGTTGTATGAAGGTCATGAATGAATAAAGGGAAAAATATTTTAGGGGTTCTTTTTTTGTAATCAAGAACCACTTTATTTTTGAACCTAAATCTTTTGCACAGTAATTTTAATTCAAATGGTTAATTATACTCACTGGTAATATTTGAAAATGTTTAATTTTTTGCATATAGCACAGCGAAAGTACAAATGTCTTAGGGTTGCTCTGGCTGTCCCTCAGAAGAAACACTCTGAAACAAAGAGAATAAAAAGTATAGCAGTCATTATAAAGACTTACCAACATTAAACAGAGTGAACTGCCTCATATGGTAAATTACATCACATTAGAGAATATTGTGTTGCTTTGCTTTAGTGCAAACATGCTCATGTTGATGAAAAAATTATATATATATATATATCTGCAAATCAAGTTTAATGTCTTAAATGAGCCAAAGCACAAATAGAAGTGTATAACTGTTTACCCATCAATAAGACCCTGTTGAGCAATTAGACGGTGAGACTCTTCACGAGACAGTTTGCCATGAAACCACGGCTGAGCCACGTGGATAGCTGAAGCAGAGATGCTACGTCAGAAAATATCTTTCAGTTGTACATTAAAAAAGTGAAATTGATGTTTCACACACCTATGTTTAGCACAGAGCTCTGGGCTGTGGAAGGGCTCCCATGACCACTCAAGCGGTGGCAGCTTTTCCTCTGTGGGCGAAGAGAATTACAACTAATATATGAGTGAAAATAATGTTAATACATAGTTAATTTATGATGTTTCATTTTGCATAACATTCTAGCTCATTTGCAAGTTGCTTGAGGCATTAAGATTTTCTCACGCTTGACAGTCGCATTTACTTTTGGGAAATATTATTAAATTTAACATATTATTTGAATATATTCAATGAATAAAACAACAGAAAGATGTTTAAACTAAAGTGAAGCATTATTAGTTATTAGCCTAAATTTTATGCTTTCTTTCTGTTAGAACCAGATTAAGAGACATTAAGACTTACCCTCCACGACAAGCCTTCCTCTACAGCTACTGAGAGCACCTCGGATGGGTTCTCGATCACCCGACTCTTTTGGCCAGAAAAGTCCATAGCCACCAGAGAGTTCTCTGATATGCTTCTCTGAAATGGCACAGTTTGCACTGATGTGTATTTTAAAAATATTAATACATTTTTTCAGGACTTTTCACACACCTGTATATGTGGTCATGTAAAACTAAATTCAAGTCACATGATGTGTAATTCAAAATACCCCAAATTCTTGCTATTATCTTGGTTCACTCTCTATTTTGTACTATGAAAAGGGAGTAGATTTACTTCTGCTGCCTTGTGGTATTGCATTGCCATCTAGTGTTTGAGTAACATGACTCCATCTTCATATTTTCTAGATGATTCCAGACACACACACACACACACACACACACACACACACACACACACACACACACACACACACACACAACTCAACTGAAAAGGGATTAGAGAGGTTTTGAAAGGAATTACACTTGGGCACAAGATTAGACCATTTAAGTGCAATATTGTGAGTGTCTCTACATAAAACTGCAAAGCACAACTAAGAAAATTCTTCTTATCAGGATTACAAAGAAATACTAGATTCATTCCCATGCGGGCCAGTAAGTTTGCAATTTAAGCAAGTAGCTAAAACAAAATTATTACTTTTAAAGCCCCTCCTATTAACAGTGCTGCACTTGAAATGATATAAAGATAAATCCTATTACTTATAAATGTGCTAATCAGCATAAGAGCAGGGCTTTGTTTTTAACTCAGTGCAATGAAGCAGTAATCTAGTATTCTAGTTTGTCTAAATATATCTTTTAAAGCACCTAAGATTCAATAGCCTGACATTGCATTTAAGATGTTCATTTATTCTCCTGTCTTTCTAGCAAATCCTCTCAGTAAAGTTATTGGCAACACATGACACTCCAACACTAGAGAAGAGGTGACAAGTTGTTAAATCTGTGGACAGCTGATCACTATGTATTTTTAGAAAGCGAGTAGTTCATGAACATGTTCATTACCCATAAATAGACTGTGTCTGCTGTTGCAAAAATACTCTCAGCGCAGTCTAAGGCTATTCTGGGACACCGCAGATTCCTCATTTGCTCCATACAATTATATTGCTACACCACTATTTGCTGGCTCATGTTACTTTTGTGTCTTTCAAGCTACACCAGACAGAGGGGCATCATTTTGGAGTTTTATATTTCACCAAATGAATGTATGTCCAGTGCACTTTATTTTTTAGCTTTCGTAGAATCTGATAACTTTTTTACCTGCTAAATATAATACCATGCCAACTGTTTGAATTTTGTAGGCTGTAGATTCTGCACTATCAGGATTGTGGGCTAGAGCAACAAAAGCATGAGCTTAACTTGGGCAAATAAAGCTTTTTAAAAGGTTCCTTATTATTGAAGAAAACTGAAAGTTTGTCAGTTATAGAAATACTTCACAGGAGTCACACTAAGAAAAGCAAAAGGCGTATAGGTGATGGCTAGATTCTACTTAAGTCTTGCTTTTGTGGATGGCGTTTTACTGTCAAGGGTTACTGGGACACAAAATTGAAGTGAACCATTATTATTTCACCCGCTGTTTGCTTACTGTGACAAGTCAAAACGTCTGCAGTGAAAAGGTCCATGTAGGATTGCCACACTAACCTGCTGGTTCACACAATCATTCAAGTTGTTGCTAACCAAAATTGTGTTTAAAGTAGCTTTAAAAACAGGTAACTTGCCACATATGAGACAAAATAATAAAATATAAAGCTAGTATAATTACTAAAACAAGAAAAACATTAACTAACCATTGGTGAGGCTTTTTGCTTCTGGTGTGGCTGAATGAAATTTTGGTAAAGTTGCATCCCAAACTAAAACACAGGAAAAAAGAAGTGATTAAAATTGTGCAATTTAATCCAAACATTTGTTGTGTGTTAACCCATAATCCTTCCAGACCAATGGTGTAGTGATTACAAATGGCAGGTACAAGTAAATATGTTGTAATGCACTGTGTATATAATTTGTGGACTAGCAGGGGTGAGTAATGCTCTAAATTGTATCCAGATTATATCCAGACAATGAACACATGCTGCTTCTATCAAGAGTGGGAGTGATTTTCCAGCATCACTCAAAAGCTTCCCTTGACCTCCTCCCAAAGCTAAATCTGATTCAAACACTGACTCAGCATTCCTACTCTTAGATATCACCCAGCGTTATTTATCAGCAAGCCAACCTTTAACAAGCGCATGGCTGTAATCCAGCAGGTCCTGGTCTGCTCGTCATCTGCACAAAGCAGCTTCAAGTCCCGGGCAGAACTGCATTTTGTGGACTGAGGTGAGAAGTTGGAAGAAAACAAAACAGCCCTGTGAATCAGCGTGCATCTGCTCCTTCTATACAGTTTTGGCATGTCTCTGTTTTATAGTAACAACATCAGTTACAGTACTGCTCTTACCTTCACACAGAAGCCAAATTCTGTAGGTGCCCCGTGTAGTTTTTTGGCTGCCAAAACAGTGTAGACATCACTGTCACTGAAGTCAGCAAAGAACTGGAGATGTCTTGGTTCCTGTTAAACACAGAGAGGTCATAATAAGACAAAGGTACAGAACAGGTATGGACTGGAGGTGTGAAGTATAAAACAGCACATGAAACAGTCTTAAGCCTTCATGTCTATACCTGGAACACAGAAACATCTCAGGTGAGTGCTGAGTGTGTCCGTATTTGAACATTTCTGTGGTTTTTTGATGTGATCACAAATGCAAAAAAAATGAAATACTAAAATAGATGAAAATTACAAAATAATTAAAAGTCTTAAAAAGGAAAAACTTGTATATATTTAAAAATATTCACATTTTAAATTCCATGTCAGCAACACGAGTTTGGAAACTGAGATCATATTTGAAAAGCAAAATGTTTTTTCCACTCTGTCTTAATACAGAAAGTCAGCTACTCAAAAGCTTGCATCTGTGCCATATTTTCAGTATCATAATGCACCAAATGCTTTTAGTGGGTGGCAAGTCTGGATTGCAAGAAGGCCAGTCTAGCCTCTGGATGCTTCATGGTCCACTCTTACTTAACCCTTGGATACACAACCTACCAATACCTACACTCTTCCACGAGTGGGGTCAAAAATGACCCCAAATAGAAACAATGTATTTTGCTATAAACTCGGTTGTGATTTGTTTTCAGTCAGTAGGCTCTGGTCCTCTTGTCATCAAAGTGCAAGAAACGGCGAATATCTTTAAATCTTTGAATTGACATAGTGGCCTTGTACAATGGGTTATGCAGAGGACTCCCAAAACCACACCGACTGGTACATCCCAGTTCTTCTCACTTCCTGCAAGAATGGTCAATCAAATGAAGGCCAGGAGCTTTTGTTTGATTACATTTTTCCACTCTTTTCCCCTGTCGGTTGCTACTCTTCGTGCCTCCGTGTTTGTGCATGTCAGCACCTCTTCTATTATATTATCAGACATGAACATCTTCCACGCATCTATTGGGGAGAGAGTATTAGACCCAGATGCAAGCCCTGGCCTACTAATTCAGAATATTGTGGCTAGAGCAGTAAGAGGGGCTCATTCTGTTAGACTCAATATCCATTTCCTCTTCAGAGGACTCATCAGAGGACTCCTCTGTATCTGACTGGCCTTGTTCAGAGGGGGGGACAATAGTCTGGGTCCTCTATATCTGAGATGTCAGATTCTGAGTCAATGCCACCGATGGGCTCTTCATCCCATCTGTCCTGGATCATTTGTAGGGCAAGGTCCACAGGGATCCTAGCTGGCCTCATAGCAGCCATGTTACTTTAAATATTTTTTTTAAAAAAACATCAGAAAGGACAATGTTTTAAATGCACAGGAAACTATAAACAGGGCTGCACATAAATGGTCCTCAGGTGCGCATTTGCTGTCAAAATAAAAGACGCGTACCAGATAAGAAGTTGGAACACTCGTTTGCGTACATTAGATGTTCTGGAGGAGGACAGACATTTGTTCAGAACTCTTAAAGATGTCGAAGAAGCAAGCTCGTAAGCAATTACTATCTCCACCACAAAAGAGGCACATATTCTCTGATTTTATTTTGACAGCGAATGCGCACCTGCGGACCACTTATGTGCAGCCCTGACTATAAATCATGTATGTTACTGTGTAAAAATTAATTCTTGATCCATCAGAAGTGTAAGTGGGACGGTTGGAGTTGCTAAGAATGAAAGTTTCATAAAAGATTCCATAGGAACTGCTTGGGGTCATGTTTGACCCAACTTGTGGAAGAGTGGGGTAGTGATACAAAAACTGCATTTTTTTTTTATTAATGAAAAAATAAATAAAAATGCAAATGGCCTCATGTTACAAACATATTTTATGAGGAATACCTGGAATATGAATACATTACAACTTTGCATTTTAAAGATTTTGAAGAAAAACAACCCGTGGGGTCATTTTTGTTTTTTATTCCTAGAGTTTCCAAGAGTAAACGTTCTTTGGGAGGTAGGGCCTTTAGTTATCAGACTCCACTCCTGAATCAGGTGACCCTGAATGACCTATTACTATGCTGTCATAGAATCCACATGCTGGGAACACTTCTTCTCATTTACCAAACAGATATTAACTTATTACATTGTTCTCCAGTAGTTTGAATTGTATGTTGTATCTATGATCTTCTTTGCAGTTGAGTTACATGGTTACCCATCCCTGAGCCTGCTTAGTTATAGATTTTTTTCCAGTTAAACAGTAAAACAGAGTTCTTCCTCTTCACTTTTGCCAAGTGCTTGGTCATAGTGGATTTTGGGGAGTTCTCCTACAACATTGTAGGGTCTTTAATTTACAATATAAAGCTTCTCTGCAATATTGTTGTGGTGAACTGGGGCTATATGTAAACAAAATTATTAGTTATTTAAATGCAAACTGACCAAGGACAGAAATTAGAGGCATGACATGGACAGACGGACTGTGCGACAAAACAAAAAGCGTTGAGCGAAAAGGGACAGGAGAGGGAAAACAAGAGAGGCAAAACAATCAAAGACACACAAGCTAACTATTTTAAAATGTAACAGAAAATAAGCCAAATAACACTGAAACACACAAACTCAACAGCAGATTTTTCAAATGCAGAAACCTTTACTGATGTGATGAACAGCTGACTGTGTGTCTTATCATTAAGTTTTTAACATTAGACAAATTTGCACAGGTACTTTGTTGCCTACCAGTTTTATTTTTGTCGTGTTGCTAGGGTTGATTTCAAAATGAGCTATTTTCCAAAGACAGGATTTAAGCAATTCATGTTATCTTTGGATTGCAATGTAATTAAAAGACCATAACATATTTGTTTTACAAGAGTAAACGATAAATGATATCTACATTTATGTCAAAGCATGCTTTGGATGATTGTATATGATGGGTAAACAGTACATTTTCATCTAATAATAACACATTATCAACCATTCTGGGTGTGGTTACTCTCTTAATGTAACCAAAAGATAAGGATAAATTTAGATATGTTGATAGCGGCTGTATTGAGATGGTATCAATAGCTATTTTGTTTCAAGGATAACTTTACAAAAAAAAAAAAACCCTCACAGACTTTCATTGTCCTGCTTTCATGTGACTCACTATTCCTATGTCTTTTTTTAATGTTACACCACAGTCATTAGTGTCTGTGGTAACTGACTAGCAAACATCTGACCAAAACCAAAGAAGAAGAGTAAACACGATAGACTAAAAGTGGGCGCCTTGCCAAGGTCAACCTGCACTTAACAACAAAAGGTCTACTGTTGTAGAAAATGAAAGGAGTTGAAAAGTGGATGTGTTGGCGTGCCTGGTGGCTAGGTATAAGCTTCAATTGTCAGCAGCATTGTGAGTACAGTTTCTGCATGGCTGCTGTGCCAGCTGACCTAATGAAAATCCAGCTCAACCTGTTTCACTCTCCTCTCACAACATGAGTGAGATGTAGCCAGAACATGAAGAGGTGGCCCAAAATGCACAAACAGAGGTCGTGTATCAATCCCTAGAAATTTAAACAACAGTATAGTTTTCCATTTGGAACAATGCATTTTTCATCCTATATCTTTCTTCTGTAAAGTACCCCTCGTCCAATGTACCGATGTGGATTTTTAGAAAATGAACTGGTGTAATGCAATAAGATTGGTTGTATGGAATAGCCCACTTAATAATATGTTTTCTTAAACAACCTGTGATTTTCCCATAATTCATAATACATTCTGTGGACAAGTTATTTTGTTCTACAAACCTTGGAAGTCCCCTTATTGGAGAAATAAAGCCCTGACCGCCGCAAAACAAAATAAGACTTCTTCCAAGACTTCCTGCTTTGCTCTTTGGCGTGAAGGTATCCATGGATCTCAGGACAAGTGCTGGAATTCAGAAAGGTCTGCGTTGGGTAGAGGAATATTTGTTCTTAGTTGGGTGTGTGCATTAAATAATCACAGTAACAATCTCCACTACAGGGCAGAGAGAGTGCAGTGCAAACATAAAGAACCTAAGAACCTGATACCTGTATAAGGTCACAGTGATCCACCATCCCATTGGTTTCACTCGATATGGAAACCATGTGATCTGGGAAAAAGTCCTATGAATATGAAAGAGACATCAGTTATTAACTTCTTCCACCCACATAATTTTGGGCTAATACAAAGAGACTTGCTGTGTATGACTATAGATATGTATACATAGAATTGTATAATTACTAACTCACCAGTGGTTTCCTAAAGAATTCATATTTAGCATAATTCTTCCTAAAATACAACCGGCTGTCTGTGTCCATCGCCCAGCTTGAAAGTACTTCCATAACGTACTCATGGTCTTCCAGAGCTCTTTCTAGTGAGAGCAAGAACAAAGAAATGACATGTTAACCTGTTTTGCTGTTGCTGTTTTTCCTGTTCTTTGTTTTCCCTCTTATTAAAATATACTATCTAGAATCAGGTCAAAGCAAGGTTGAGGACATGGAATTAAATGTTCTTGAAAAATAGAGTAATCTCTGAAAATGATTCCCCAGCAAAAGTTGCATTGAGGAAAAGAGTTTGATTATTAACCTTACATTAATGTGTAACCTCCAGCTATGGGCATGGCAAGAGGTACAAGAGGTACAACATAAACAGTTATTTCCTAGAACTTAATTATTTCCTAGAATTTTAACTGATTGTTGAATAGCTGGAAGACATATTGCATTCAGCCAGCAGTGTAAGTTGAATAAATATCAGTGCAAGAATGTTATCAGATGAATATACTTGTTACTGACAATAATCTTGATTTAATTCAGGTTAAAAAAATGCTTAATAAACAAAACCCACACTCACTGACAACATCTACAGAACAGATTACCAAATGATGAAACAAATGATGAAACTAGTTTGTCTAAAAATGGCTAAATATGTGTTCTCATCTACAGCAAATTAGGTGTATCCCTGGCAAATTCACATGTACACGCACACATAGATGGATAATTGTATATTGTATACAAATACAGTATCTAACAGTAAATAATAAAGTACCGTGTTAAATAAATAATTACAGTTACAGTCATAGTTACATAACATTATTTATTCTGTGTCCTTCTTTCTGACAGCTTATCATAACTAGTGTTGAGACGTTCAGGAATTTGTTGTTGTTTGTTTGTTGTAGCTCTTCTTTTTGACCCCATAAGCATCATTTAACCTTGGCCCTCATTCCCCAGTCACCAGTTTCCCAGTTGTCCTTCCTTAGACCAGTCTGGGTAGTTATTGCACACTGCAAAGTGTAAAAACAAAGACCTCCTGCTTTGGATATGTCCGGCTCTAGTTACCTAGACATGGCAATTTAGCCTTTATAAAACGGTCCACTTACAACAAAACATATCAACAGGTTCCAATGTTAGTGGTTTTAGAGGTACGGCTTATTGGTGTATTTTTTCATCCTTCATTGTTAGAACTAAAATGCTGAGATCAAGCTGATATTTGTGAGTTTTAACTGCATTGAAAAGCACAACTGATTTTTTCAAAACCTTGAAACGGAGTGTTAAAAAGAAAAAGAATCATTTTGATAGGATTATTGCAAGACTTATGGGTAAACTTGACTGAAAATGCTGCAAATAATTTTTTGCCATCATTGTTTTTAAATTTAGTATGATGTAAATAACTGGGTAGCTGTTACAGCATCATCTTACCTATTCCTAGATGGGAGAGGTGTTCAAAAAGTGTCCAGGCGTGGTCATCAATGCAGTGATTCTTCAAGACAAACAGCTGACATACATCCTGGGCAGTTACATCAGAAGGAACTTCTACAGCTTTGCTGGTATTATCTTCACTATAAACTTTAATTACCTGAAGCAGAAACATTAAATTAACCATTTCAGGCAAGCAGTGAGAGACGTTAGTGACTTTTAAAGATACATAAGTTATGTTTTCAGATTGGACATACTGTAAAGGATTGTGTTATAAGTACCATACAACCCAATCAGTTTCACCTTCGTATAGTAAACAGGTAGCTCATTTGCCTATTTGAACAACATAATAGGTAAGAAAAAAAGACACAACAGAAATGTCCTACAAGGCAGAAAACAGAATATAAAGACTCAAGCCTGCAGAGAAACACAAAGAACACAAGACACATTAAACAGGAACTTACCCGCTTGTTTGGAGCCAAGCATAGTATTGAGTTTGGGCTAGTTCTGTAGCCAAAACATGGCTGAGTACAAAGCATCGCAAATGAGAGCTTTTGTGAGAAATATAAACACTCTCATCAGACAGCGCAGCAAGTGTCAGCTGTCACAAGCAGCCTTTCTCCCGCTCTCTCCTTATCTTGCTCTGTGCCACAGTGAAGCTGAAATTAGGCAATTAGATAAAACTCCCTCTCAGCAGATTTCTTTTCTGAATCCACATGTGTGTATCACTGGTGCTCGATACCAAATCACCTGCCTCCTTTTCTCACCACTAAGAGTCAGGAAGCCAGAGATCAATCTGCTTATTTACTAGAGGGTGGAGAGAGAGAGTCACATGGCTCCAACCCCCTTAGAATTGACATGCACACACCCAAGGCAAGCAGCTCTCCTACATAATGCCCTGTGTGAGCCCAAGAGCAATTACAAAGGTGCTGGTTCAAGTCAGTCTAAAGCTGTCAGAGGCAGGTATGGAAAGTGTAGGAGCAAAGACCAAATGGCTGTCTCTTTTCTCTGAGTGAGGTCAATTGGTAGCTTAAACCTGGACAGGAAAAGCCTGACACCTTTTCTGTAGAGATAGGTCAGAGCTTTTCAACAGGGCTGAGGTTCAGCAAATGGGCCCTCCACCTATGATATCACCTCTTAGTGTAAACCACTTTGTAATCAATCAGGTCACGAAGTGAGTATAAGAGAACTATCTTTTAAGAATGGTTTATTTCATCACTCATTGTTTAATGTAGTCATTGCTGCATATTAGCACTACAGGTTTGTCTTCTAAAATGGTTTTGACCTGAATAAAAGGAAAAGAGAAGAATTGATAATAAAGTGCAAAATCATACGCATTTACAATGAACAAATTGATTTGTTCATTGTAGTTCATATATATATATAGTTCACTGATTTTAATAAGATGTGCATTTACTGCACTGCTGGAGGTGACTGTATCAGGGGTTTTAGCTGAGTTGCTTCAAGGATGTGGCTTTCTGAAAATTGGCCAAATCAAATCATCTGGGTATCAGATTTCACCGAGAACAGGGTAGGGTCTGTCAGAGGCGAAGGAGTCTTTGTGGGCCATTAGCATTGCAGATGTGCTTTATGTTTGCATTACTCAGCAGAAAGTTGCTTTCATGAACAGTTTAGGTTGGACGACAAGATGCAGTATATACAATGAGTAAATATACCCTTCAAAAGGGTAATTTTATCTCATCCATGAGACACAAAAAACAGTGGGTTTTTTTTTTTAATTTAAAACAGAAAATAATTCATTAAATAATAACTCGTGCATTTAGTTTGACTACTATAAACTAATTATGTTGCATGATTTGGCAGTATCGTTAATCATTAGTAAAGTGTTTCCAATAAAAGACAAGGCCACACACCCTGCTGCAGGAGCCATTGATGCCTTTATCAGTAAACACAGAGTTGCAGCCATGAGCAGGTAACCTTGATGCAAAAGCCCACATGTTTTCATCTGGAAGACATTTATGTTTTCCTTCATGTCTGTCATGCCAATCAAGTACAACTTATGTGTTACAGTGTGCAAAAACAGAGAAAATTACCTGGAGAATATTTTTCTCCTATGGAAAATAAGAAAGTGCCACGACTGCCTAACTAAAAGTATCAATTTACTCAGTATAGCAAAAGTTATGGGTACAGTTATAAGGAGAGGAGATGCCAGTTAAAGTGATGCTATGAAAAGTGCAGCGATCAAAATATTCTCAGAATTGCATTTACATGTGTGAAGACTTTGAGTTTGATCTTATATTTATCTGAATGAATTAAAGCTAAAAAACTGATGCTGCCACACAAAAACTGCTATCGTGGTTTCCCTATATATAGTTCTGATTTATAAAAGTTAAATCCACATAAATATGAATAACGGTAATAATGGTCATTGCTACTAACTTCAACTACCAGTAGTCTGTCTGATCAGTGCATGTGGTGCACTGAGACAGCTATTTTCTTTTCAAGTTGGAATAGTAAAATTTTCAATTCACTTAAAAAATCTGCATAGTAAGTCCAAATTAAGGCAACCTTACTATTTATACACGTATATGTATACTTACTTACACATATGAATAGGTGGTGAGCCACTACTGATCCATCAAATTACTGTTGAGGATACACTGGCACAATTTCCCAATATAAGCTGCATTTATCAAACTATGATGGCAACAAGGCTGTTGATTTCAAGAGTTGTATCACAAGGGTGAGAACACATCGTGCTGTGTCATAAAGGTCTGTGATGAAAAGTAAAAAAGAAAAAAAAGAGTCTGGAACAGGAAGACTAAGTCCAGATACTGGGTATGCAGCACTAAATATAGTCTTATTGAACATAAACTTCTCTATTAGACCTTCTTATCTCAAGGACAGGACAGAGTGATCCATTTTACCAATTAGCCTTCTCTGGTTAAACCTTGAAGTGCACTCCCACAGCTGCAGCTATATCACTGAGTGGTGGTAAAAAGTTGGCCTCCAGCCTCGTCTATATAAGAAAACGACAGAGAATAGTTCTCTTAGCTATCCACTAAAATAAAACTTGAAAATAAAGAGTTTTAAATTATTATAAAACCTCCTTTCTGGTAGGTAAACCTGTTTACAACTGGATCATCACTTATAAGATTACATATCCAAAACGTTACTATTGTCCCGAGACCTAGAAGGAATTAGATCATTTGGAAAGTATTTTTTAGACCAGTGGAGTCAGTGTGCAACAATAAGGAGATGAATTAGAACACTAGCCAAATGTTATCAGCCAACACTGATAAGCCTGCTGGGAAGCTGTAGTTGCTACTTTGTAAATTACAGTGGCTGCTAGAGGACTGGGCTCAGGTATTTCACATTAAACTTAAAAATATGTAATTGTGGTTTTGCTTGTGAACAGTCTACATTTTAATTAGATACATCCTATAAGATACTGAAACACTTTGTACTGATGTCTAAATTAAAGTATGAACATCCCTGCTTTCCCTTGTTCAGCACTGATATTCCATATTAAAGAAAAGTGACACTTCACCAGATTCCATTTGTGATATGAAAGTGCGGGCTACTTTCTGCTTTTAATACATCTTAACATCTTCAAAAGGCTACTGTAGTATTGATGTATAATTAATAGCAAGAATGTGTTTTATGGTACAATTTTTTTTTTTAACAAAATACTGCAAATATCTCAATTTAAATAAGTAACAATAGCACAGCCGAAGCACTGTGAACACCATATGTGAGCAGAACATTTATGAAGATTAAATCTTTGAGAAGTTTTAAACATTGTAAGCCTTTACATAGTGGTCACGGGAGACCGGATCTAATCCAGCACCATCTGGAAAAACAGCTTAAATTTAGAAAACTAAACAGAAACAAAAAGCAGCCCTTCGCTAACACAGAGGGAGACAATACAAAAACAAATCCATATAAGATTCCTACCCGCTTCTGCAGACAAAGAGGTGTGATGGCAGGCAACGTGACTCTTCTTGCATGGAAATTCATGCTTCTGCCTTACCTGCACAATTAACTATGAAAAGAAATATCCATGCATAGTAATTGAAAGTAAGGCTAATGTATAAATTATAGTTGGATATAATATGATAGTATTAAAAATAGTTTATATATATTTCTTTTCTGTGCCTTTCCAGTGCTAACAGTGTGATTCATCAAATTGCAAGTGTTAGAAACCAAATGTTGTTTCCTCACCACAGCACAAACTCCTCCTCTGTCCTTGGGGATGTAAAATCTCTTTCCTTTTCTTTCCTTTTGGAAAGGGAGTTTCTCAAAGTAAAATGTTTCTCATGGTGAACACAGTTAAAATATACAGTCCAAGGCCAAAGAAACGTTAAATATTTATTTTTAAAAAGAGCAATTTTAGCCTAGCGATAATGTAAAACCAAAACAAGAAGCTGAAGAATTTCCCAGAAAGCACATGTATCATATTTTTTCATTCTTACTTTGTAGCCAGACACTACACTGCTATTTTTAGTCTCTGATCCACTTTTTTTTATAGAGAACATTCACAAGCATGAATATATTCTTGCTAATTATCAATGTTCAGTTTCCTTCTGAGACAAGGAATTTGGAAATGAGTAGCTATCAAAACCACAAAACTACAAAAACAAGCTCATAAAAACTAGGTTAATGTAGATCCATAAAAGTACATCAGATCTCAAATTAGTTGTTTTCTCATTTTAAAATGTTGAAAACTGTTAAAATCTGTGAATAACATTTATAACCTGCCTGGTGACTTTATGGAATGGATGAGCATCCGTTCAATAATAACAATGTTATAACCTCTGTTTTAGTGTTTTCCATTGCTAAGAACTGTGCACCAAAGTCAAATTTAGCAAAACTATACATTTAAACGGACTATTTTTTGTGATAAATTATACTACATGTAAATGGTACTATATTAGAAACACCTATTCAGTTGTTTGTCAATAAAAATATTTCAGAATGAAGAAGAAAGGCGATTTAAATGACTCTGAATGTCACATTGTTATTGGTGTGAGACTGGCTGCTATGAGTAGTTAAAAAACTGCTGATCTACTGGGCTTTTACAAAAAACCACAGCTAAAGTTTAGAAAGAGTGGTCCGATACAAAAATGCCCAGTGGGCAGCAGTTCTCCAGGAGAAAGTGCCTTGATGATATCCAAGATTAGAGGAGAGTGGCAGACTGCTTCAAGCAGACAGGAAAGCAACAGTAACTCAAAGAATCACTGGTTATAAAACAAGTATGCAGAACAGCATCTCTGAATGCACAACAATGTTAAACTATAAGGCAGAGGGGCGCCAGCAGCAGAAGAGCACATCAAATGGCAAAGTGTCAGTAGTTCAGACTGCTGTAATGGCATGGGATACATTTCTTAACTTTGGGCAAGATAAGGATCATTGAAACTCATTTCATCAAACCCAACTGAGTATTTTGCTGATCGTGTCCATCCCTTTATGACCACAGTGATCACAATTCTTGAACGTGATAAGTTCACTGTACTCAAATGTGACAAGATCTCAATCTAAAAGGCTAGATGTGAAGTCGACTAATCTGCAGCTTTCTAATGCTATTAAGTCAAAATATTAAATTTTGAGGAATGTTTCTGGCATCTGTGCCATGAGTAATTCAGGCAGTTTTGAAGGCCAAAGCCTCCAACCCACTACTAGCAAGGTGTGCCTAAAAAAAGTGGCCAGTGAGTACATAACTAGACTCTATTAGACTTTTCATTTCACAAATTACACCCACTATGATTTGTGCATTCATCTGAAAGGAGGAAACAGTTGCAAACCTCCAGGATGCTGGAATTCATTATCTGATAAAAGTCACACACATACTGATGTGTTGTTGTTGGATATCTGGTCAACTTCAAGGTAATGTGTGGATTCATGATTAAATACAGTTTATGTTTCATTAAAAAAAAACCTCTGACCTTGAGACCCTGCCTGCCTACCTGGAGGGGCGATGACATTATGCCATCAGCCTTTTACAGCTAAGGGGTAAAACTGATAAAATACTTTTTAAAATGGTAGTTTTAGGTATAGTTCTCTGCGTGACACAACCTGGGAGCTTCTCCTACACTGAGATAAAGCTGTGACTTCTTAAATCCTTGAAAAAGAATTTAATTTTCTGCATCTACAATAAATTTCTTGTATCTCTTCTCATCGCTATATTTCATCACATTTACCCTCATAGCATGAAACGTGGTGGTTTGGCTAAAGTTACTGTACTCTCACGCTCTCACGAGAACACACAGGAAAAGAAGAACCGGCAACAACAGACTTTATGTTTATCTGGAAACACAGTACATTGACTTGTGAGAGCACAGACAAGCAGACGCTGCTAGTTATCACGCTGCTAAAATGAATTGGAATTAATGGACCCAGAATGATAACAGAGTCGCCACAACTCCCATAACAAAGCTAGCGCCAGACACATTGTCCTTGACCATAGCTGTTTCAGACAAGACCCCTTGCAGGCTCTGTCAGAGTAAGACAACAGCCAGCGATGCAGCAGGCCAGTGGTGCATATATGAAGGTATATAGTGCATGCTAACCTCTGGGAAGGGAGATTTTTAGTGTAAAGCAAGGACCCCGCTGTCCATGTTTCATCGCTATGTTACTTTGTTACTTGTTAGGTTGCAAGGAAAAAGGAACAGCTTCTGCTTTTTTACATTTTATTTTATTTTTTGGATCCATCCATCCATTCATTACCTTCTGTTTATCCAGTTCAGAGTTCTGGTGGGGCTGGAGCACATTGCAGCTGTCAGGGCGAGGGACAGGCAACACCCTCAACATGCTGCAAATCTATCACACATTCATGCTATGAACTATATGTCAGAAACTGCTGAGGCAGCATAGGAAAATTGCTCACCATTATAAACATTAATCCAAGAAATCACAAGGTAAACAATATTTTCGTATTACCTGTCACGGTTCTGGGTCAGTTTGACCCAGTATTTTGAGTTGTTATGTTTTTGGTGTGTTTTTGCATTTTGGATTCTTTTCTTATTATGATGATAATGATGATTATGACTCTATGTTTCGGTTATTCTTGTTTAGGGATTCGTTTGTAGGTTTTTGTGTTCTCATGTTTATTGCAGGTTTAGTTCAGTGTCTAGTCTGTCTCTCTGTGTCGTGTCTGCGTGTTTGTTTAGTGGTGTCTTGTTTCCTGTTTTACTCTGAAGGTTCATGTTCCCGTCTTATGTCAGTGTTTCTAGCTTTGTTCCCCCTGTCTCATTAGGTCTTATTCCTCCCAGCTGTGTTCCCCTTCTGTCTCTAATTCCTTGATGACTTCCTCAGTGTATTTAAGCCCAGTGTGTCTTTGTGTCAGTGTCAGATCGTCTGTTATCCTCACCTCGTATTTTCGTAGTTTCCCTTATTGTGACACTGTGTTTCATAGCCTGCTTAGTTACTCTGTGTTTATAGTTTTTTCCATAGTTCCTTCACAGAGTGTGTTAGCCTTTTTAGTTGACACAATGTTCTCTGTCTTCTTAGTTTTCCCAGTTTCAGTGTTCCCTAGTGTTTTTGTTATGCCTTCAGCCACAATAAAGGCTTGCCTTATTTTGGAAACCTAGTTCTGTCTCCACCGTGTCTGCTCTTGGGTCTACCTCATTCTTCACACCGGCGCACCCCGCCGTGACATTACCTCTGTAATTCATTCATTTACAACTCTATTTCTTTCTTGTAGAGTCATAATCAATTTTTTGCTTGTTTTTTAAAATACAATGAAAGCACAACAGCAGTGCTAAACAAAGCGATGTCAAGCATTGGGTCTTGCCACAATTCTGCAAAACCATTCAATTAAGAGAAAATGTGGTAAGTTAGAGAAGTACCACAATGGTGAGACTCAGTATCAGTTTCCTATAATCGAATGCCATCTCTAGAGGAATATTATTATCTTTAGATAATTATGATTGATGATAAAAATTACTACCCAGAAAGGCTCACTGGGAAGCCAAATGGACAATTTTGCGGGTGAATGGTGGATGAGGGGACAAGTGCAGCACAGTTGGAACAATGATGTCATTGGCTTTTTGAGTGCCTCTAAAAGGAGGTCACCATGCTGTGCCATTAGGACAGTGACATAAAAACAGCTGTTCAGCCTAACATACTGTCTTTATCTTGCCCAGGGATCCTGGTGAGACTAAGAATAAGCACATGGATATACTGCTGGTGTTACACTATTAAACATGGTCTCAAGTTTTAAATAATGAGGCCAGTGTAAGCAAAACCTAAAAACTGACACTTCTTTAAACATTTGGTTTCCAACAGTTTCTCTCTACTCTTGAATCTATTTAATGCCAATGCGAGGATGTCCTTATAGCTTTGATGGAAAAATAAAAAAATAAAAATATGGTCTTGAAAATGACTACAACAGGTTCCCTTTAACTTGATTTGCAGAGAGCGAACTGTTTCTCTCTCTCTCGCTCTGATAAAATAATTTTATTTTCAGTCTAATAATGGCATCCTTCACTTTCATTAACATGTCTTTGAAACTCATATTGAGAACACCAGTGAACAGCTATCAAATTTAAATTCATTATTTTGAGTCAACTCCTGATCTTTTATCTGTTTAATGTGTCACATAATAATGAGGAAACAGGTTTCACCTGTCCATGAAACTGCTTAAGTCAGTTGCCCAATTAATCTGAAAATAGGGAACTATGTAGAAAAAAAAATGGACTGAAACAGTTGACCCAGTAAAGCCTGAACTATGAAATAATTCCCAGAAACAAGTATTTATTTGACCTTTGGACAATTTTGTAATAAATAAATAAATTAGTAATTTGAATATATGAGCTTGAATTTGTATCACATTTAATATGCTGATGACGTAGAAGTCTCAAAAACGCATGCATCATATATAATACTCTAGGCATTAAGTGCTTAATGCAGTGCAATGCCTGCACTTCAATCATATATTCACAGTTTTTTTTTTTAAACAATTCACTTGCAGCACCATTGTCCCAAAATTAACTCTAGACACTTAGCTTAAAACACTAAATCATGCATTTCTGTGCATATATTTCATCAACGGCAACAGACACATAAACACATAGATAAAGGGCTCACACTTACCAGCAGCTATACTGCTGATAGCTGCTGGTGAGTGCAGAGTGCTATAATTTTTATGTTTTCCGATGAGTCATTGCTGTGAGGCGACCCCCGCTGCTACACACACACACACACACACACACACACACACACACACACACACACACACACACACACACACCACAATGATAATGAGAAACAGTCAACTCCAGCTTAGAGTATAGGGGCTTTTGGTTGGCAAACCAAACTAATTTAACAGCCCTGGAAAATATATAGGCAAACTCACTTCACATTTGAGGCAGACCAATGATTGCTAGCTTCCCAAAGCAATGAATGTGCTCTTGTTTCTGAATGTGCCAGTGAGTTTTAAAAATGCATAGTCAACAACAAATCAATTTTTGCTTTGCTTGATAAAAAAAAAAGTTTTCTGCTGAGTTGTATGAACTGACTAAAAAAGAGGAGAAAAGAAAGTCTTCATAAGCTATTAATTCCTTGCATCTGTACAATTTGTTGTAGCCTGATCTGTGACTAAACTCATAAGGTGAGGCGCAAGCAACAATGATTGTAGTGTTAATAAGGCAAAAATACTTTAATTATGGGGAAAAAAATGGTCATTATCTATACGTAGTCTCAGTAGTCATCCAAACAGCCTGTGAGACTAAAGTGGGGGAAAATCTGAGAGGAATAAACGTTAATATTGCAGAAAAATACTTCAAGGATTTTTACTGACAGAAAAAAAAGTCCTGCCAGCATAATTCTGCTGTCCTACAATAAGCTGCAAATAAACTATGTACATCTATCTTGCTCACTATATAAAACAACTTAAATCCACAACTTAATTCACTATATTATAATGCAGCACTTCACATTACATTATTTTAGGCCATGGTTCTTTGCATAAGACTAACAACATTTTCAAACTAGTCAAGAATTCTATGCTACCAACACACAAGTTTTAACTACTGAGTTTTTCAGCATCAGTAGGTACTTCCTGATTTTCAGTGCAAAGTAATCACACACCCTGTGCTAAAACAAACAATAGCGCTGTTAGGCTCCAGACCTGATAATTGTAAACCATAAAAGTTCTTCTGAAAAATCTAAAGGTGATGTAAAACACTCATTGTCCATTTTGTGGTGGCTGCTACTTTCAAATACTACGGTATAAAAACCTGAGATTGAAAACATAAAATCACAGACTTTGTGGCTTATCTAAGCATGCTGACACAGCATTTTTAACTCCTGACAGCAACTAATTTCCTTACTCACATAACGGTTGGACCATTCATATGGTGCTAAGGTCAGATGACTTCAGCAAGCTAAATATTGCATTTTTTCAATTATTCAGCTTTAACAAAATGTTGTGCAATTTTGTTTTCTGACATTTGATCCACTTAAAAATCAGCATTAAGTGAGTACGTGAAATAAAACATCTAAGAGGACAAGACACGGGTCTTGTATCATGATAATCATGGACCAAAAACTGTCAATATGACACTAACCTGAGATGTACAGCTTTTGGTCCATGGTAATAAACATTCAGAAACAAGAGGGTTCAGGGTTGAGGTGAGAAGCTCAGGAAGAGGGGAAGAGAATGATGCCTCGCTCTCTTTAGTGCTCCTGAAGGACAAAAACAAAGAAACAAGAGACAGAAACAAACTTCAATGAAGCAAAACTGTGTAAATTTTCAGGCATCAAGCATATTTTGATGACTCAGCCATAATATAAAACAGCTTCACAGAAGAGTTGTATGAAGCACATGTTATCTGTCATATAACAGATGCTTCAACATTGTAATGAGTCATTTCTTGGGTGAAGGCATAGGGAGATCTGACCAAAACAAAACGCATGGCTCCATTCTCCTCTAACAAACGTAATTCAAATTTTTAACTACCGGGTGCCTGCTTTCACCACATCACCAAAACTCACATTCAAAGGTTTATTTCTAAGCCTTATGTGTACTGTTGACATCATTTTGAGGTCATAAAGGAGTGAAATATCCCCCACAAGAGGAAGAAACCCCCATAAAGAGACCACCCTTAGGACATATAACTCCACCCTACCTGTTTGAAGTAGTTCAGATTAAAGGATGTGACAAGACATGCATACAAAGAGTTCTTTTTTAATGACTAAATGCTATGATAAAGTAAGAATAAATTAGATTTCAGTATGCTTGCATGGTATGAGGTGTATTTTAACATACATTTCTTTAGTACAAAATAGTTAACAATTATTATGTTATCATCTTATCTCTCTTAAAGTTAATATTAAATGTTGCACTGCACTACACATTGCAGCTTTTAAACAGAGATCTACCTCTTCTGCAAATAAGACTGTGCTATTCTTGTGCAAGGCAGCTTACACTGTAAAGTGTAGAGTAGAATACACTTCTTGTGGTTTAGTGCAAATTAAACCAACCTGATTAAATTTTATAAACAAACTTCTTGTCAAGCATAAAGGAAAATGAGACCTACCTGTTCCCCCTGCAGAGTTTAATGCTGATCTTCTGTTTATTTGGTGTTATTAAAGGCTCTTGCAACGGGAAGAGTTCTGCGCTGGGAAAGCCACTCACATTACCCTTGTCACTCTGAAAAATCTCTGCTTTCTGTCCGAGGCTTTGAGAAGTGTGTATCTCGTCCAGTGCCTTATTCATATCACTCATGTGGGCCAGCTAAATCCAAGGCATCATCTGGAGCAAATAGAAGAGACAAGCTTTTAGACTGGAGTATGTGCAGACCACAGTTGGAGCAAGCTGCCTGGCGGGGCTCATCTGCTCACAGCTCAGCAGAGCACACACATACATACACACAAGTCTCATCTGCTGCCCACAGGGCTGGCCCAGTGGGGCAAAACGATCCCTCCTACCCAAACATGATCCACCACATAAAGATATTTTTAACACAATGACTCCCGAAACAATCATCCTCGCTCTGATGCAGTCAAGTATTATCAATCATTAAAATTTGCTCTGCCACCTGTTTTTTGTTTTTTTCTTTTTATTGCTTGCCTTTGATAATGTTTATATGCACACTGGAAAGC
The DNA here is from genome assembly GCF_018398535.1 of Haplochromis burtoni. Classification (NCBI taxonomy): domain Eukaryota; kingdom Metazoa; phylum Chordata; class Actinopteri; order Cichliformes; family Cichlidae; genus Haplochromis; species Haplochromis burtoni. The sequence goes on from NW_024582390.1 coordinate 2,709,432, forward strand.
AATAAATTACCACACAAAGCAGACTCTCACAAAAAGAGGTTGGTATTGAGTACAGGTGGGTTATGACTAGAGATGGCACGATACCACTTTTTTATGTCCGATACCGATATCATATATTTGGATATCTGCCGATACTGATATGACTCCGATATAGTGTGTTTTTAATCAATAAAACTGTTTTTTTAATATCTTGCTGCATTTTGTATAAGTTCAGACAAGTCTCGCACGCCACGGCCACTCTATCACGCGACGCATACTGCTCCAACGTGCTGAGTTACGCCATGTCGCAAGTTTTGTGAGGTGCTTTCGTGATATTTAATGGATCGGATTACATTTTTTATTTTTCTCCGATATCTGATCCAGTAATTTAGGTCAGTATCGGACCGATACCGATACGTGATATCGGATCGGTCCATCTCTAGTTATGACTACTATAAAATGAACTGCTCTTTTGTTATGGACTTTGCACAAAGATTGCATAACATAGTATACTGCAGAATGCCTGTGGTTGTAAAGAGTAGCCAGCCCAACAGAATGGCTGTGTGGTTGGAAGTGTCATTCAGAGACTGGCTCTGTGTGGGGGATGGTGGGGATGATAACATCATTCTCAAAGGTAATGTGTAACAGAGTTTGACCAAGGGAGGACAGGCTACTGAAGGAACTTACTAACAGGCAGCATGGGGAAAGCAATAACTCACCACCCAAGGCTTACTTAATAATGTCAGAACCTAGTTTTGTTTTTTTAAAGGAAGAAATACAGAAAATGTAGAATATAGTATAATGCTCCACCTCAAAATGATAAGGGACCATGGGGAAAGTTTTTACTAGACTGATTGTTTTACCTGTCTGGCTCCAATCTTACGATCTACCTCAGCATCCGTTACAATAACCCACTATACATGCTTGTTTTTTATATTATGCCAGTAGGCTATCACCATGGTGTCCTGTAGATACCCATTAATCGACTGCACTTATCTGAATGTTTGTATACCAATTTATTACAAGTGGCAACTTTATGAAAACATATAACATAAATGAACTTTATATGAACCCACCCCGGCCTCACTTTGGTCATAAAGTGATGCCCAACAGATTCTTCTTCTGTTGGTGAGCTTGTGTGAATTAAAGTTGGTGCCATTCCCTTTAGCTGAAAGGAGTGGCACCAACTGAATTTGTGGTCTTGTCCAGGTGCTGTAGCCTATCGGCTTCACAGTTCATGTGTTGTGCACATTCAGAGATTCTCTTCTGCATACTGTGGTTGCAGCCAGTGGCTCTTTGAGTTACTGTTGCTTTCCTATCAGCTCAATGCAGCCTGGCAACAGTAACTCAGTCATCTCGTATCAACAGGGTGTTTTCTCCCAGAAAATGCTGCTCACTGGATATTTTTTCTTCTTCTAGCTATCACTAAACGCCTAGTAGCAGCAACCCCAGTTTGAAGTTTGCTCAGTTTGAACTGCACCAGGTCATCTTAACCATGTCTACACACCCAAATCTTGGAAGCTGTTGCCATGTGATAGGCTGATTCTTCAGCCACTCCTACATTTGAGAGTGCTGCAGCCTATTAAAAAACAGAAAATCCTAATTTTAATTTTTACTATGATTAAAATATTTTTTACTTAAAAATATAATTAAAAAACAAATGACACAGTCCGTTAGCTATAAATTGCTAATGCTACCAAGTCATATGTAAAGAGTTAAAACCAACATGTGACCCACCTACCACTGGGACACAAAAAAATCAATACAATAGCAGTGAATTTAGCTCAAAGTGGTGAGCAATACCACAAAAAAAAAATCCACCCCTATTACAAGTTTTAATTTGCTTTTTATATTAATAAACATGTTTCAATAAACACTTAACTGTACATAATTAGGAGTAATTTCAAACGGAGTTTCTGCTATTACCGCTGCCCACCAGGGGGCCCCAGCCCACACTTTGGAAGTCATTGAGATATTTGTATTACGCTGAACAGGTGTACCTAACAAAGTGGCCGTTAGGCATATGTTCACATGGATTCTAGTAGTAAAATGCTTTTTTCTTAAATATTTGCTCTGATAGCGCTGGAGAAAATCATTAGCCACATAGTCCAAGGTTTAATTTCTAAAGAAATCGTATTTGTTAATTCTGAAGATCTTCTTCTTTTTAGTAAATAAGTATAATTGCTTTGTCCACAAAGCAACACTTCAAACTTATGGAGCAGGGTGATTCTGTCTGCTTTTCCTGCGCCCTGTACACTAGTATGAAGAGACATAAGTTTAGAAGGGTTACCTTTATACCTCCTTAAATGGGGCTGATAATGCAAGCACTCAAGCAGGTCCCAGTATCCCAGCAAGGAATGAAACTCACTGGACTCACATGTAAGAGAAGCTACAGGTAAAGTACAAGCTGCTTTAAGTCATGAAGTGGGATCCGGTTTTACCTGTTGTGAGCGAGTGACTGTTTTCAGTCGGATCCAATTTCGCTCTGCATCATGTGTGCAGAAATCAAAGCAATGATTATAATAATAAAAGCAACCGGCTTGATAAAAGCTTTATTCATAACACTGCTTGCCAATGACAATAAGTGTACTGTACACATCAGTGTCTTTCTGCATATAGATTAAACAAAACTCTGTAATACTTAAATATAGACAGGTCAGTCCTGGTCTAAACATCCAGTATTATTTAGATAATACATTTTCTTAATACACCCAATAATATTACAACTCAGGAAATCACTAATAATTTATCGAATTGTTCTTATTTATCATCTCTGAGCACTCGAGTGAAAACAAAATAAAAATAGAATCATTAAAATGTGCAGCCGGGGTTATATCGCTTAATGATGTGAGAAAATAAACCAAAATTTAGCAATTGTTAATTAACAAAATATATGATTTTATGTATGCTGTTGGAAACTACTAAAGAAAAAAAAAAAAAAAAAAGGGGGGCGGCTTTCTTCTTCTTTGTCCTGGGATAAAGGGCTCCAGAGAAGCCAAAGCAGGCAGGACAAGTTTCTCCTGAAAGAGAAAAATATGTTTCATTCAAGTGTTGTGGAAACATTCAAGAACTTCTATTGTCAAGTGTTGGTTTCTGCTTACTGTAAATGATATGCAGTCAGAAGAATTAAGGCACTGCTATGGACCGGACTCTCCGGTTTGAACATTGTCACTATTAGATGGCGGTTCACCCCCTTCGCTCTGTAAGGTAGAGCCATTGCTATCCACCTCGCTATGTTCACAGTCCTGTAATGCACAGAAAAGAAACAAACTGCAATCACTGGATTTCACTGCTATTTCAGACAATATAAAAGAGGTAAAAGACTGCAATATCTTTTAAGGTATTTCCTTAAGATGTGGGCTACAAGTGGGATTTGTTGTAGAGAGGGGAAAAGGATCATCCCTACACAGTATAATACAAAAAAAGTCATACCAGCCATTATGTCTTTTAAGTATAGCTATATACATCGTTGAAGAAAGAAAGCACACAACACTGCACCATTAAAATGTGGACTATTTCCTGAGGGTTTGAAATTGTTACATGTTTCACTGAGTTAATTAGAATTAACCTTGATTTTTCATCTATGTAGCACAATAGTCCTTTTTATTTACTGCCTATTGAGAAAAGTTAAAGATTAAAAAGGAATTCACAACTTAACTCTGTTCAGGATGCATAATCTGATTTGTGAATTAACAGCAATATATCCAAACATTTCTATCATGTGGCATGCAAAAAAACAAATGTATTAAATTTATTTATTTACTTTGTTATTTGCCTAATAAATCATTTTTTTCAATTTTAAACTAAACTTGAAAGTTTTTGACAGATTTCTAGGATGTTTTCCTATTTTTATGAAAGGCAGAAAAATAAATTTGTTAGTTACATACTGGTTAGTATTAACTGATTATGTGTGCTTTTAATGTACTGGGAGTGACAAACAAACCAAATTCTATATTTGTTGCTCAGTTATTAGAAAATTGTTGTCTTAGGCCACAGTTACAAATCACACTGATCAAAACTCAGACAGCATGCGGTTATGAAACATGCAGTCTCATCATGTCCACAACATCCCGCACAAATAATTAAGAAACCGTAAAGTGGCTTGAATTGTTTAGTTATTCATTGCCAGTGGATTGCGCCACTCACTCATCCTCGTCTCGCTCACAGCTTCTCTTATCATTTCCTGAAATTAACTATTAACATACAAAATGCTACACCACAACCTTACTGATCTTTAATTTCAACAGGACAAGATAAACATTCAGTCAGGTAAAAACACGCAAATCCCTATGCTTTGCCTTTAAAGGCTTTGGGAATATAGCAGGTAATCTATATTAAAACCAAAATTGAGTTTTAAAAATGGGTCACATGAACTATATAACAGTATTCCATTATTCATCAGAGGTTATAATATTTCTGAGACTCCCCACGGGCCAAAGCGTAACAGCCTTGCACAATACCAAACCAAAAAGCCCAACAGCATTTGGAAAACAATATTGTTATAAGACGAATGTCTTGACACTCTTGTCTACATCTGTAAACCTCTTAAGGGAAAACCAAGTGGATGTGTTAACCATCATAAAGGAGGCTATATGTAGTATAAACAAGCTACAAATAATAACTGCAGTCACATAAGTAGATGATAAACTTATTTTACTTTAACTTTTTACTTACATATTTTAATGTCAGTGTGAAGCACTATGAACACTAACCTTGAGTTTAGATAACTGCTTTGACTCTGTGACAGATGAGAGACTTGGAGTTGGAGAGACAGGTGTTAACACAGGTGAGAGAGGTGGCTTTGGCCGATAGGTAACAGAATGACTCCTTTTCACAGCCGAGGACACTGCCTGAGCAAAGCGGGACGGGGTGGCAGGAGAATAAGGCCTGGGTGCTGCAAAGCTTCGAAATTTTTCCAAGCTTAGCCCAGTGCTTGGCTCTCTAGCTGGCAGACTACTTTGCCTTGTCATTCTCATGAGGGGCACATTCCTGTTGACCTGTTTATGGCTCAGCTGAATATTAGCGGCCCCTGTTGTCTCCTCGTCACACTGCGCAGGAGGAGGAAGAGGAGGGGGTGGTAAGTTTGCTCTTTCTGCACTTCCTTGAACTTCCCTCAGGCCAGAGCTAGAGTTGGCGCCAAGACTCTTCTCTGCTGCTGAAGTTACATAATACCCAGGTGTTTTTTTGTGCTGTGACAAGCGGAAAGAGGCAGGCTTAGGTTTCGTTGCAGGTGGAATTTTCATTTCCTTGACCTCTGCTGGGGACCCAGCTGGAGATGCCCCAACTGAGGATGACACCTTGTCTGTGTTACATAAACTTGTCGGTGATGACAACTGAGTAGATTCAGGTATACCTCCGTTAACAGTGTGTTGATTAGTAGCAGTGTTAGGCAGTCCATCTTCCCTGTGTAAAGTAGAATGCAGCTCACTTTTTTCCTTTGAGACTTCCTGTTCCATCTGTCTTGTGCTCTCATCTGAATGAGCAGAATCAGTATTGAGTACCTGTTGTGAGGCTTCAGTAGGCGTCTCCAGTGTCAATGCAACTTCAAAATATCTCAGTTTCTCCTGAGATTTCGGAGGCACAATAGTATACGTTGTCATCCCCACCTTGGGGATGTAGTCCCTTGTAAGTTCGTTGGAAGGCTTAGGCTTTGGCTCAGAGTCTGTGGCATACATAGGTGGCACTTTTGCTGTGACGGGGGCACTTGGTGTTGAATCTTGGCATAACGAGGTCTCCGAGGTGGGGGGTAATGCTTGCTCAAGCTCAGGAGGTCCCAGATCCTCCGTCAAAGTGGCCATATCTTTTTTCCCGGGTGATTCACAGACGGGGGCAATTGCTGGTGAGGAATCTTCGTCCGCGTTGTTTGGCGGGGGCACGGGGAGCTGTGTGAAATTTGATTGCACTTGAGCATCTTCTCCAGTGGAGCATGATGTGCTGGTGGCCACCGAATTCTCCCTGAGGCTTTCAGCGTTTGCTTGAACAGAGGCCTGTGTCTCCGCATTCAGCATTACAGGCGGTGGGAGGCTGCTAGTTGTAGTATTGCATTCGGTTTCAACACTGTGAGTTGCAGACTCCTGACAGATGGAATTTTCAACTTGAAGTGGGACACAATCTGTAGAAAAGGGAGAATTTTTCATGTGAAACAGGCATTTTGACCTTCTTTAAGAGCAGACTTGCTTAATTAAGGCAAAATCTAGAAAAAAAAAAGTAGTAAACAATATTGCAGTGCAAACCCACTAGTATCTGCCAGTTCAGATGAGTCTGCGCCATCAGTTTTCCTCACAGTCTGAGTTACAGAATCATTCACTGTGCTCTGCTGTTGACTGGGAAAATAAAACAAAGAATTAAAGGTATTGCTAATGCAAACATGTCAGACTTGAGTTTCATTACTAGAGTTCATTTCGTACTTGCCATCTGAAGACAGATCAGGGGACTGATCTTCCACTGACATCATGCTCTGTATCTCAACATCTGGGGACGGGGAATGTGGCGAAACATCAGATGACGTGTTGAGGCTGTCGTCTACTCCTTGCATTTTACTAGCAGTTGCAGACATTACAGATGCAGTCATCTCCTCTTGCTCCCTTATTTCTTCCAGTCTGTGAGCAGCATCACCTGCTGGAAAGCATGATAAAATAAAAAGCAAGGTCAGTCAAAGGCCTATTCTAATACAGAAAGGACTCTAGTAGCGTATCCAACATCATATATTTATAAAACAATATTTGGCCAAAGGGATGTGTTGGCTGTAAATTACACACAATTTTTAATACAACTAATGCTATTATAAACTAAATCTGCCACAAGGAAGGTGCCAAGTTTCTAATTTAAATGGTTCTGATAAATAAACTCCACTGAACGATCCTTTACACTTCATTCTCCCTTCTCCAGTTCTTAATTTAGCGCTACGGGAAGCACTCGCACAGGGGCGCTGAGCAAAAGGAATTTCAAGGCCATTTAAACAAAGCTTACTGTTCTCAGCCTCTGATCTCAGCAGCCACTGAGCCACACTAAGCTACGGAGCAGACGACCTCTCTCTGTGAAGTTAGCGCTGGGAAAGATCAAGAGCAACCAGTGGATGAAATGATAAAATGTTAAGAAGGAGAAAGCAGTGACTGTGCATCCTGTAGCTGTGAATTATGACTGGGGGATAAGTGACAAGTGAAGGGATTTTGGATAATAATAAAAAAAAAGGAGTTCTGAGACTTTTTACCGTCAAAGTAAAAGTAAAGAAAACAAAAAGAATCACAAAGACAGCAACTTAAAAAGGATAGACATAAAAAAAAAAAACCCCGCAATCTATTAAGACATAGAGGACACTAGTTTTGTTTTTTATCTTGTGGTTTTTTTTCAGAACTGACTATAGTTCATGGTGCTTAAAACATTTGAAAAACCTTGTGCTTATTCACACAAACCCTGTAAACAGATTTCAGGATTTCCTATTAATTAACTAAAATGAGTTCATTGAAATAAAGCAATGCGGTGAAAAGATGGTCTGTCTGAACACGGTTTCTACCATGCAGTTTTAGTGGTCTGAGCATCCCAATATATTTGACAGATAGAAAACTTACTTTAATAAAAGCACACCACTAGATATCACCAAAATATGGAAGCTAGAAAACAAGCTGTGATCTTCGTTCTGTCTTTAACTGAAGAATATAAGCCAGCCTTTTTTTCCCTCAACGTCAAATAACAATATTTTTAGGTTTTGCTTTAAATTGATCTATATACAGGACGGGCGGAGTTTCCCCTCACAGGACAAATACAGCAAAGGTTCACTGTGTCTACACAATCGCAGGAAAGTATTTCTCAACCAAGAGAAAAAATGTTAAAGAATTCAAAACCTGCAGAGATTTGGAAAATAAGAAAAAAGCTTCCTTGTGTATTTTCAAAATATACATGCTTTGATATTTTCAAAAAGGAATTTACAGGTGTTTGAGGACAAAATATTAAATATAGTCAGGAAAACAGGGAGAATAAGCTCAAGAGCAAAAACACTAAACCACAGTAGAAGGGCAGAGATTGTGCAAGCAACACCATACTGGCACAAACTCTTGTTCACAAATGAAAAATAAGACATGCCAAAAGAGCCACTTTTAGTGTGTAATTGTGCATGCTCTGAGCAGTGCATACAGAGGTTCTCGGGCTGTGAAATGAAGCACTTTGCAATTAACACCACTAGGAGGCACACAAACCAAATGAACAAAAAACAAGCTTTAGCAAAATTCACTGTTGAGCCCCTCGCACACATGCCAAAATGTCACACATTTAATCCAAATCTACACTACAAAGTCACTTTTATTTATTTTTCATTATCACTCAATGTAATGTAAATAAAAGACCAAACCTTGCACATTTTCATCTGGAAGAACAGGTTCTTGAGCAACTGCACTTGGAGATGCAGGAGGAGGCGGCGCCTTGCGTTTGGTTCTCTTCAGTGAAGACTCTGCTGACGACCCACGACTCAGGCCACACACCTACATAAAAAACATTTTTATTTTAATCAGCGCTCAAAAATAAAAGACGTCGCCTTTTATCTTGTCAATTTCGAATTTTGTCAGAGGTTTGTTCAGATATCAGACACACCATGTTAACAGTGGCCTCACCTGATCGCCGTGCAGTCGAACATTCGGTTCAGAGTAGAGCCTCTGGCGAGTCCTAGGGTCAGAGGTGCAGCTCTGAGATACGAGGATCGGAGGCTGGGGTGCACGCCTCTTCTTTGGCGCATCAGTCGAGATTGTCGGAGAGCCGAGCGGAGACGAGTTGGAGCTGGGCAAAGCCATACTGAGTGGTCGAGGCTTGCTCACGAGAACAGGAGAAGCTGGGGCACTGGCTGTCGTTGGCTTTAAAGAACAAACATCCAATCAGAACATGATAAGAAACCTGTTTCCAAACAACACAGTGAACATTAACTAATAGAAAACCAAAGTAAACAAACCTCCCTCTAAAGATTTCAATGTACTTTGTGATACAGCAACATCCCAATTAGTAAAATTAAGATACTTTTTCTAAGTCACATTTACCTGGTCAGATTTTTTCTTGCTTTTTCTGAACACGCCAAAGAGGCCTTTATTTTCCTTTTCTTTTTGAGTTTTATCTTTGCCCGGTGTGACTGTTCCTGAGAAACAAAGAACAACCCCCAAAAAACATGCTGTTGTAAAAACAGAGAGACATGTGATGACTTTGTTGGTGGCGATCGTGTGGTGAAACTGAAATACCTGCATAAGTCGGTGAGTCTGGACACACAGGCGTAGCAGGTTGTGCTGTCGAGTAACAAACCTTGAGGTTTAGTGCAGAACGTGAAACACACAACAATGACACACAACAAGCAAACTGGAGAGGTAGAGTAAGAAACACATGGGATAGCCAATATGCAAAACCAGTGAGTTTGGCCTTTTACTATAGTAGCGCTCACCTTGTGTGTCTCTTGCATAAACCTCCCGTATTGCATAATCATTAAGAGAATTGGACAAGTTTAAAGGGGTCCTTGATTGGACATCTTTCAACAGGATTGTTGTCTCTACGTCAAATTCGCATTTCTCACAGATTGCTGGTAATAGTTCAGCAAGGGGGACTCGAGGATTTACTCGCAATATAGTTTTCTGGGTCTTTTTGTAGTTTATCACCATCCGAACAGTTGCCTGGAGAACACAGAAGGAGACAGGTTGATAATCTGTTGTGGTGTTTACTGTGTGTGAGACTACAACGTTCAATGTATTCATGTACCTCGGGCATCTGAGGACCTGTCTTCTTATTTTTATCCTCCCCTTTAGGTTTAAGTATGATCTTCTCTGCATCTAAAGTTCCTATGAGAGCACTGGGTTTGAGCTTGATGTTGTTCTTGTTGGAAGTAATCAGCTCTAAAGTGTGACTTGAGGGGTTCAAGCGATACTTTGCACAGAGTGTCACCAGAAGATCCATTAGGGGTTCGCTGAAAGATACACAGAAATAAATATGTATGATTAGTTCAACATAAGGAAAAGGAGACATATCATAAAGAAGCAAATGAAAGTTCATTTGAAAAAATGTGACATAAAGTCTCAAAAAAAAAGTAATGAAAACTATTTTTAAATCAATTTTTTTCCCACTGTAAGTCCTTTAAATTGCTTTAAAAAAAATATCAGAAAAAAACATTTAAATCCCTTATTGAAAAGGTTACTAAAATTTGAAGATGATCATCTAATAATCTGTTTACCACGGCAGATTCAAATCATCCATGTAAAAAAATAAACAAACAAACAACAAAACTTATGTCACGCAGTGACAGAACTGATTAAAAAGCTGCAAGAAACAGTGCAATGGAGAAATACAGGGATTTAAGTCAGCAACAGCCATGCAACATTGTAGCTTTACTGACACTGTCAATATTGTCACAATGTACCTTGAAAATAACCTCTGTTGTGTAGCAACTCTAAAGAGGCTTAGACACAGGAAAAAAAGGTCAATTTAATCTGATCACACTGGATTAGTTTCGGTCATTTCTCAACACACAGTGCGAAGTGCAAAAGATATCTCTGAAAGAATATTTATAAACTGTGTGCATTGTGAGAAAGATAGTGATAGCTTAAGTAAACGCTTGACTAAAAGTTTGACACACATGTGATTACAATCATGCAAGTCAGACTTAAGAGTCTGAATTTAGGTGTATTTAAATGCTGCATGGTGCTATTCAATACCAACTCATCCAGGACCACAAAACTACGCTTTTGAGGGAAAAAATATTACATTAAAGCAAAAAATTAATGAGGAAACACTGCATCTTAATTTAACTGGACAAAACCGGATCCTTTATATTTACATGAAGATTGTGTTTCTTTCTCGCAACCAAACTTTCAGTCACAGAGCTCACTTTTTAAAATAGTCAATGACGATTTGAATTTCCAATTTTTAGGAAAGGGTTAACACTCACTGAAGGATGTAAAAACCTTAAAAATATCATCATTTAATAATTTTACAAAATAGCCTTTTTTTGGTAAGTGGATTTGTATATTGCTTTTTTACTCTGACTGAGTACTTTTGTAATGTAGTACTTCTATTAACCGATTCAAAACATACAAAAAAAACCACATTGTACAGTGTAATATTTTATGTCACATTTAACCATCACACACACACACACACACACACACACAGCTATTTAAGGGTCAGTCTCTTGCACAAGGACACTTTATAAACTGAAGGTGCCTGGGATCAAACCACCATCCTTCAGTTTAGAAAACCTCACATACTTCCTGAGCTACAGCCTCACCAGAGAGTGCATTTCACTCTCTGTAATATGTATTCCTTTGATTTCTATTTGGTAGGCATTTGCACTCATTTGACTTCATGGGTTTGGATCTCAAGGCAATACCTATTGAGTCAGTTTTTTATTGGGTTCTAGAAATTTGCAAGTTACAGCTTGCAATGCTGCCGTTTGTTTCTAATTAGATGATGTCATCTTGTTCCATGTATCTGCACAAAATCTCATCTCATTTTATTAGCTCAGCACGCATACGGCACATCATTTTGCAATTTTAATTGAATCTTTTTTACGAATTTCTCACATAATTGCCTACAGGCATTAGTAAACCACGCAGTATGCAAAAAAACAGCACTCCAGTACATTGAGTTAATCCAGACTGATGTCTGAATAAAAATAAAGAGACACAAACATGCCGTCTAAAACCACAACCTGCAGCTATCCCACCTGTTTGACTCATGGACTTCATGCACTGACTTAGTTTACATCAGTGTCATGATTTAGTGCTTAATGTTTTGAGTATTAACACACACCACGTGGAAGCAAATAACAAAAATCATCCTTTACACGCACACTAAGTATATACAGATATAGATAAAGTGATCTGTACCTTCCATGAACTATGGCCGTTGTTTCCACTCCACCAGGCAGAACCACGGTCAGAGAGAGTTCTTTATCAATAAGGTTCTCCTTCTGGTCCATCTTTAAATAAGGGTTTCCTGGGTACCGCTGGGAGAAACCTGGGGACTCCAGCCTCTTTAATCCAGGCGGGGATGGTGCTTTGCTTTTGGTCGACACCCTGAAGTTGGACAAGAAACAGTAAATTATTTTCAGGATGGCTTCATTATTCATAAAAAGTCTGGCTTCTGCTCTGACAAAGCCAGACAAATGAACATTTTAGAGTTTACTGGGGTTGCTTTCCCTACTTGTGTGTGCATTATAAGAAATGTCATTAAATGGTTTCTGGGACTTCAGACAATATTCTGATTGAAAATCAAAATGCACTAGACAGAATGAAAGAAATCCTTTCTTCCTCAGGTTTTCACTAAGCAATGAGGGTAATACATGAAAGAGATCAAGTTCACTTTGCAAACAAGTCACAAGACAACCAAGTGGACAGATTTACTCATTGAGCCTGAAGAAATGGCTCTGAATGGACAGACATGTGAGAGACTGATAAAAAGATCCAAGCTACAGAGCTCAATTTCAGTCACAAAAACCGTGCAAGGGAAAATGTAGTTTTATAGTGAAGTGCTGCCGTGTGTACGGGACTGTGCATTAGTGTACAGCACTTGGTACAGTTAGAAAATTTCTCTCCAATGTGTGCAAATATGACAAACACAATTTGAGTGTTTGTCAAGGCTCAACATTCCTGAAAACTATGTAAATAAAGTGTGGTAGAGAGCAGTAGCAGTTATCTGAGCTTTACAGGCTGATCTGGCTGCCACACACACACACACGCGCACACCCACACACACCTTTTATTCAAAGACTTTCTGTCAGCTGGCCATCTGTTAGACATATTTAAAACATCTGTGACAAGTAGAATTTCAAATAATGACACCGTTTCCACAAAGCTTTTGACTATAAATTAAAATGTTTTGATTTGTCATTATAAGGTTTAAAGATTAACTGTTACACATTTTGTTTTGCATTTCCTTTTGTCTGAAGAGAAAAACAGCGGATGCTGTCATAAGAAAGTCGAATAAACGGCACATCTAATCAGTGAGTCAGTCAAGATTCGCTAACTTTAGAAACTTCCAGGTGTCATTTTTTTTTATTCAGTTGGCGTAAGCGTAGATTAACACAAAGTTCTGCAGACCAAGCGCTGTGAATTACAGCCTGCAAAGTCTTACGTGGGGGCACGTCTTATTCAAACAAAGGAATCCAAGCAATGCAAGGTCACTTGCTCCACTCAGCCGAGTCTACCAAAGGACTATTAGTATCGCTCTGGGGGTGGATGTCCTTAAACACTATGACATTTATATACACCACAAACACACACATTTATTAAAAAAAAAAAAAAAAAAAAGAATACAAGAGTAATGATACTCTTCAGACACTATAAATCATAAAGTAACATATAGGACTTTACTTATACTAAGTTGTATATTATGAAGTGCAGAATCTTTAGAATGAAATTTTAAAAAGAATACATTGAAAATGAAACATGCTAGTAAACAGCGCTGCAAACATATGCTATATGACTATGATTATGAGCCTACTGTTCTAAGACTGGGAAGCTGGAAAAATGCATCTGCAGCCAGGGGCTAAGAAAACTAATTTTTAATATAGTAGATACCAAGACCTCCAGGACTGATGACTGAAAATATTCAAAGTTTACAGAATCCAGCGTATGCCTGCTATGTAGTGTTGCTCAAATTCTCCAGTTATCAAAATTGCCACAATGCACTGTAAAAAGAAATCAGAAAGTGATGGTTACTGACAACATGGCTGATAGGATTTGCTTGCCTTCAAGCCTTCCAGGCAGGAAGATTCCTTTTCTTTTATATTATTCTTGGTTTTCAGCTGCAGTTGTGTTAAGTTTAGGAAAAGATCATGATTTGGGTTGAAACACACCCTTTAAACAATGTTTATCACCCCCCAGAGAGTCTGCCTGGCATGAAAGCCTTCAAGGCAAACTTCTCCCATGTGCAAAAACCCTACCATCACAGTGAGTGCTTTTGAAAACTGACAACACATTGCATGCTTTACTAGTGAATACTGTGCAGCATTTGCAGCATTATTGTTTAATAGTTCCAAAAGCATACACTTGACAGGATGTATTACCTTTAAAACTGAAAGGAACAAATAAATTCTGAGTGAACAAAACAAGAAGGTCAACTGCAAACCTCACTCAAACCAACATCCATAATGTAATCCATTAGTTTGTGTGCAAAGTCCTTTTCTGACCTCTTGGAATTGCTAACCAGTTTCAAACTTGTAACTTACATCAAATACATTATTAAAATATAACCTTGAGATAATGCCAATCAAAGTCGTTATTTAGTCTTAGCATTGCTGTCAATGTACAGCGTGTATTATGAGGGAAAAAAAAAAAAAAAAGCTCCCTTGTGCATCATCACTAAACAGCTATTTTATGTCCTGTTAGATATCTCCACCACCGCTTTGCCTCTTAAATCTTCAGCTGATTCAGTTACTGTAACAGTTTGTACCTATATCGGACTCATTAAAACTTTGTCCATTAGAAAGTTGTGCACATATAGACTTTACATTAAGGCCAAACTTGTACTTAAGAGAATAACATAACAGTAAATCCTCTCAAATATAGTTTTAGAGCAGGGGTGGGCAACTCCAGGCCTCGAGGGCTGGTGTACTACAGGTTTTAGATGTGTCCTTGAACCAACACAGCTGATTTAAATGGCTAAATGACCTCCTCAACATTTCCTGAAGTTCTTCAGAGGACTGGTAATGAACTAATCATGTGATTCAGGTGTGCTGACCAAGCGTGATATCTAAAACCTGCAGGACACCGGCCCTCGAGGACTGGAGTTGCCCACCACTGTTTTAGAGTCTTGAAATAAACATGTGATCTGCACTTCAACCAGACTTGAATACCATCGTCTAACTTGCTTTCACAATACACATCTGAAAATGTTAACATCTAAGTAGGCGAAGGGCCTTTTTAACAACACAGTGAAAGAGTTTGGCGATGCTGTGACATTAAGTTCTCTTGCTGTCCTGACTTTGCCTGTATTTCCACAACACACATTTAACTGCACTGAATTACATTGATGTCATCATGTTCACCAAATAAAATCTGGAAAAACCTGTTCCAGTGACTATGCAGCCTTTTAAAATCCATAGACCAGAGCACAGAAAGAAATCTTAAGTAAGAACCAAATCATATTTACTTTTTTACACTTTTAGACCTCTTCTACTTTGAGAAAAGAAAAAGGGTTTACTAAATTAAGTGTTTGACCTTTGACCAAAATTCCTATTAGAAAAAAAACAATGCATCAGTCTTATATTATAATGAGTCAATTAAAAGCTACAATGTCTTCAAATGTTTTAATCACTGACTGTTTGGATTTTAACCAGACAAATCAATACAGTTCAAAGTTCAGAGGTGTAGTCTGCTGATTTCAAAGCTTTGTGTCGACACCATTTTTCTAAACATGCTTATCCTCCCCATCTTTGTGTGCTTGGTCACATTAGAATTGTGATTTTGTTGTGAGTAAATCTCCGATAATTGTACAAATTTGCCACGTACACCAGTCCCTCTGCATGTTTCTAAACTGACAGGTACGTGCGTCGCAGTAGAGGCAAGCTGTCGCTTCTGCAGCACCTGGAGCAAAAGCATTTGTCACACTCCTTTTGCATGAATATTGCCATCTTTACTTTGGGTTTTGCAGGACGAAGAGCAGTAATGAACAGTGTTAGATGAAAAATAATAAGCAGGCTACAAAGATGGTCCCGGATCACCACGTATAACTCAGGAAATCCCTACAAATGACAATAGAAATTCTAGACAGACATTCACGCTGTTCTCTGCTCTGTGTACAAAGTGCTGATTCCATTAGTTGGGGTTACTCATTTGGCAAAACATTTGCAGGATAATCTAAACCTTTTTTAGATACCCTGTAAATGAACCCAATAGCAAGATAACTAGTTTTACTCATATGCTTTGTTCAGTGGAAAAAATGCATCATGTGATATTTGAGTGAATGCTCCAAACAGAAGCAATTAATAAACCCTTATGGAAAAATACACAACAGCTTTGCATCGGTTCCAGAGTCAGCTTGGTTTATACAGCTGTGTCATCAGTGATCTTTATCATCACATATTAGGCAGGTGACAAACTCAAGACACACAAGCTGGTTGGTTTGTGCCATCCCAGTGTTGATGAGTGGCTGAATGAGACGGAGACATGTTGAAGCTTGACTGTGCTGTTTCATTTACAGGTTTCTCTGGGAGGTCCAGCACTCAAAAACAAGCCCATTTAGCATCTGAGAACAAGCCTAATGGACATGATCACAGACTACCAGGAAATGATAGAAACCTGTTGCTGCTGTGCCATGTCTTCTACTTTATCATAAGATAGTCTTGTAAACTTTAACAGCAAAAGCAAGTGAACTGGAACATTCACTATGATGCCTTGCCTTCTTTCTCGATATAATGGCAACAAATTTGCAATTGGAACGTGTGCAACATTAAAACAGATAAAGACAGACACGTGGCAAATTAAAATAAATAACAACACAAACTATCTTAATGAGGTGTAGGCCACCATCTGCCACTAATAACACAAACTAATTCTTCCTTGGCTTTGACTCTGAGTTTCTTGATCTCCACTGACAGGATATTCTGTCATTTGGTGTTGTGATGATGGTGTTGGTGAAGAAGAAGTTGAAAATCTCCCTATTGTTCAACTAGGTTTTTATCTGGGGATTTGGAGAGTCATAGCACATGATTCACTCACTCATACTCTTCAAACTATTCAGTGCCTGCCCAAGGGATGGACACGCACTCATCTTAGAAGAAATCACTCCCATTTGGCAGTCTTTCTATTATAATACAAAAAGGTAATCACTCAAAACTCCTTTTTTACTGACTTACAGTACAATACAGTCTTCAAGCATGATAAAGTCATCAAAACCCCTCAAAGGTTTCCAGTTCTCCGGTTTTATATGTCAATAACAGACATAAAAAGTTACGGTTAGAGGTCTTTTCGCCATGTTTCACACAAGACATCTGGTGCTAGATCACAGGAAAGATGCACAAATTTATATCTCCTTGATTAGATTTGGGAAAACAATAAAGAGAGATGTAGGCATAGAATAAAATCTTAATTAAATCTGTCATGCAAGTGCTTCTACAAATCGTTCTGCATGTCATGTATGGAAAATATTTTTTAAAAGACAAACACCAGATAAGTAAGATCGTGTATATAGACACTTAGCTGTGCTTTACAATAAACAGCCAAACATGAAAAACATAATCTGACCATCAGCAGGAGCAAACCAAAGGATAGCCAGATTCCCCACAAAACATACATGCTAGGCCACACTTTTACCAGGAAAAAAAAAAATGTAATTGCATATGAATATTTGTTTTCTACTAAAGTCAGTTAAATGGAAGAAGGATCAAATAGGACTAACTCTGAAGAAACTAAACCAAGAATAATCTAAACAAACATAAAAACATAATGATAATAATAATGAAAATAATAATAAAAGACTACTGTGCTGTACTAGCAGCTGCTGGGTAGCTGGATGGCCCCTTAGGGGATGATGGGTTCATGCACGAGGAAGCAAACAGTTTCTCTTTTTTTTTTTTTTCTTCTTTTTCATAGAAGCCCTTTGGTCACACTTTCAGACAACACCCTGATTATTTTAAGAAGCAAGAGCAACAATTCAATGCTCCAATGACCAAAACACCCCAGATCTCAACCAGCAGTAGCTTACTAGCAGTCAAAAGTACAGGCTCAAACATGCCACAATGCAGGAAGTCCCACACACCCTCAACTTCAAGTCAGAACACACATACTGCTAATAGTATGAATGCAAAAACAGTGAGTACACAAAAGCCTTTCAGGGTCCTCTCCAACGCCCTAAGAACACTTAAGTAGCAGCAGTGTTACGGTGTACAGATAATCACACAGACGGAGCAATGAGAAGCAGAAATTAGAAGAGCAGGTGAGAGACCTGCTTTTCCTCTCAGTGTGCCAGCAGTTCATTCCAGGCTCTTACCTCTTCACCTAAAGTTGTTCCCGCTCAAATAACTTCCATTCTGCTGTGTGTCTCCCATGAGTAGTCAGACAGACTAAAATCTAACAGTATAGCTTTAAAGGGCCCACCTTAAAGCCACGCCCAAAGCTGTGACATCAGAAATCTGCCTCCTGTACCCAAATCCTATCAGCCCTCTTGCTGTGCCTCTGAGAGTTTTAGCACTCTCCCAGTGGCCATGAGCAGAAAGGTAAGCAGCTTTGCCTCCCTGGGCAGAATCTGTGGGCGGAGCCAATGGACAGTCTACTGGCACACGCTGCAGCATGTGTGCTCACAGTGGATTTGGTAAATATGCTGAATTGTCATGGGTTTTAATTATGAATGATCTACTCATGATGGCAATGATGCAATTATGGCAGTAAACAAACGAGAGAAGTCAAAGGGATTGCATGCTAATTTATTTTATCTTCTCACTGGGGCTTAAATCCATCCTGGAAATTTTCCTGCTCACTAACTTCCTCAGGTGGTGCTGCTGTGTTTACTTTTCATTAAGACATTGCCAACTCTTCAAAACCACACCTTACTTCTGCAGAACTGACTCACTCCCAAACCATGTTAGACGAGTTGACAGTTACGCAAAACAATAATGATAGTGCTACTTGATAATCAAAGGTATGAAAATAACATGTACTTTGTAACAGCATGTAGTTCCTCTTCATAAAAACCGAGAAGCCCGGGATTTGGATTGCGTTGAAGCATTAAGTTCTGAAGTTTCACCTAATTTTCCTCACTTCAAGAAGAAAACTCTGAACACACACTAAGTATACAACACTAGAACTAACAATATTCTAAAATAAATAGAGATTTCCTGTGTTAATTTGCTCCAAACACTGTGACCGACTTGAAACTCTTTATTTTTTGCTTTATTTAGGAAACTGTACACTGTCTGGTACGGAATACATTTGATTTTCTATTGTGAAATGAGTGCTTATTGCCAGTGCTTTATCAGCAGGTCTACACTTTCACTTTAGAATGTGCAATCCACTCTACAAACACCACCACCAAATACCATCGAATGATAAGGAGGATAAGAGATGAATGGAGATGTTGGTGTGTAGCAGACTGGAAGGACAGAGTTAGGGAGTTAGCAAAAAGATTAGTTGCTGCATCTGAGAATCTCAATCTAATTACATCATCAATGCATCAATACTCCTACACTTACATAACCCATATACAGTCACACAAGTGATTCTCTTTAAACCCTAACCTATTATGACAAACTTGTCCCATTTTCAAGATTTCCCACCCTCATTTCTGCCTTCTTTACTCTATGTTTTGTCTCCCAGTCACTCAAGGACAGCCTAATAGATGTTGGGGCTCCCCCACAGTCAAGCTGTCTGTTGACTGCCACTAAAATATTTCATTACTAGAGAAGGCAAACACAGTGGGCCACCTCTGCAGATGGCGGCTAGGTGACCTAGCCACCACATTCAGTGTCCTCGCCGTGAAGGAAAAATCCCTCCTTAGTGGGGTGGCAGCTCCCCCATGCTGGATTTTCAGCCAATTTGTTAAAGACGGTCTGATTTATTCCTGCGCACTGCAATCCTAATATAGCCAACCCCCATCTGTTACCTGCAATTTGTGACTTTGAGCTTCACCTTCCTGCACCACCCCATTTTTCAGCCCACATTAAACAGAATCCCTTATCTTCATCCGCTTCATCTCCCCTATTCCCCCTTCACAGAGAAATCATGACAACTGCATTCACCCATTCAAAAGACCACACCTACACTTACCTCCTTGCTCAAAATATATTTTTATCACTTGTATAACAATTTTTTTATCGCAAAACAAGTTATAGAGGCGCATAGCTGGAGAGGCGGCAGTTCCCGAAGAAAGACAAAACAGGGCCAGAGCCGCAGCTGGTAATTTGGTAAGAGGTCACTCACTGTAAACACAAGCTTTTTAAGGAGGGTCTGGAAAGGCCATTACTTCCTAAGCAATGTGGGATGGAAAGAAATTAGGAGGAAAAAGAGCACATGGACCCTATGAGAACTCGCCACCTCCTATGTGTATCGTTTATTACTGCAAGCAAAACAAAAACTTGTTGCCACAGCGCTTTTTTATATCACCTGATCTAACTCAAATTCTCCAGTGTCATTAACATAAATTTCTAAAAACT
Organism: Haplochromis burtoni; assembly: GCF_018398535.1. Classification (NCBI taxonomy): domain Eukaryota; kingdom Metazoa; phylum Chordata; class Actinopteri; order Cichliformes; family Cichlidae; genus Haplochromis; species Haplochromis burtoni. The sequence goes on from NW_024582390.1 coordinate 2,729,518, forward strand.
TCTAAAAATATCTAAAGACCGATCTTGTGACATTATTAGCATTTTGCTGTAGTGTATAATATCTGCTTGTCACAATCTGCCTTAGGCAGTTTGCATGTTCACCCTGTGCCTAATGCTACTGCAGAGCCAGAGTAAGCTTGCGGGTCAGTTAGATAATGACATCTGGGTCCATTCAGTGCGATTTCTCGACATAATTCCAGCGGTGAACTGGACCTGCTATGGTACATTACCCTCACTTTATCACTAAGCAGCTCAAATATTTTCACACCAAACATTGCACCATAACAAAGCCACGGCTATGTAAAGAAAAATATGTGTGCCAACCATAAAAGAAAGAACGCAGAGCTTTTTTTTCAGGCTGTCTGTGTTTAAATGAATATATTTCAATTTAATAAATCTGTCAGGAAGGTGAACATGAAAGAAGTCGACTGGACTGCCAGGAATTCTTTTCAAGATACACATAATAGCCCCACTCTGGAAACTGCACAGAAAAGATAAGGCCCAGTAATTATTACTTCAGTCTCTGTAGATTTCACTAAACACAGATTTATTATTTTTGTTTTTTAAAGGGACACTTTAAATAAAGTTACTTAGCGAGAGAGCAAACATCCCCCTCGAGTCATAATTTTAGCTATCACACTGTGTCCTCTTTTCTGAAACAATGCAGCGTTGTTTTCAGTGGGGGGATCTTTCAAAAGCACGGCATGCATTTGATTTTTTGCTGATCACATGAACTGAGACTCTTTACAGCATGGAGTAAATACACTATGTCTAACTGCAGTTTTTACAAAACCATGCCACAAAAAGCACCACAGCTGGAACAGCCACACTGCCTGGATCCACACTCCAAAGTATTTCAACTTCCTGCTCAGTTTCAGTGTGAATGCCCTCGCTGAAACTGCTTACGTGCCTGTTTGTGTCTGCGGTTCATTAAGTTGCTACACTGTATGTTAGGAGATGATAAGGCTCACAAGAATATCAATTCATTAGCAGTCTGACAACTAGTAAAATTCAACATAGGAACTGTGTAGTGCTTCAACGCGCATATGCATGACAAACATACTGTATGCACAGTGATAGTGCCCTCTAGAGAAATATATCATGGTGTACAACTTCATATTACACCTGCCTTTTATTGTCCTGATGCCAGTTTAAGCTTGTCACTGGGAGAATGTCTTGTTAAACAGATCTGCAGTAAACTTAACTCACGCCTGTTGTGATTTGCTGGCCTTTTTCTATATCTCATCTAAACAACACAAACACTGATAATGAAGGTCATGCAAATGAAGGGAAATTGTTCTTTGTGACATAAAATGTCTGAATGTTGTTGGAGATATGTAAAAGTTTCTATTGAGGCCACACAAAGGCCTGATTCATGCGAGGTCACCCTGAATGTTACACAGGCTGAGAGTGGGAGGCATCCAACTGTTATGCCCTGGAAAAGTGCATAACAGAAACAAAGAGGGGCTACATACAGGCAAGATCTGTGCACTAAACTCACTTAAACAGGTTGGTGTGAACCTCAGCGTTTTAAAACTAGAAAAATATTAGGGTTTTTTTTTTTTTAAAGAGAAGAAGAAAAAATTTGAACTAATATTCTTGTCTGTTTATTAAGAAGTTTTGCTGGTATTTACGGTCAGTGCGTTGGATTCAGTCTGGTAACAAAGACGAGCCATTCTTCCCCATTTTCTGGATGATAGCCATTTTGTCTGGTTTAGCCTCTTCAGTCTGAAAGCATCAATGAGATAAAACACCCAGTATTCAAACACACACTAACTCATTACCCGTAACAGCTTGTCGTTTTCTCATTTTCCTCTTGCTTCATTGCATCTAGTGGGTGGACATCTTTAAATCACACCCTTTGCCTTGCCGTTTGAGCACACAGAATCTGAGTGGGACTTCTGATGGCACCATGCTGTAGGCCAAATTACAGATTTTTCTAAAAGACGACAGACTTGTTGTCTCTAGGTATAATTTCAACAAAGAAAGGGGAAAGACTCTAGCCTATTTGAGGCCCTGTGTTTTCTGTACCTTTACTTTGGTCACTGTGTTTCAAATTCCACATGCCTGCATTCTTCAAGGGTCTCAGTTTGATCTGTCAGTCTTGTCATAGTTTTCATCTGTAACTCGTGTGAGCAGCTGTGCCCTATGACTGCCTGCACGTCAGGGAAACAGCTGTGGCGATTCACAATACCTTAACTAATTCCACATTTTACCCCGAGGGAAGCCAGCCATGTGAGATCATGGTTTAAGGTGTGTCCAATTAGTGGGGCCAGCTCCAAGCAGTCCACTGCTGGAGTAGGTAGGAATTAAAAAGCCTTCTTACTGGACATAATAGTGATGATTACAGTTAGAAATGGTTTTCAAAACTGTGTTACTGAAATGCTAAAAGAAGACACTAAGAACTGAAGGAAGAAAGAAACACTACCTATTGTCAAAATAACATATGTGTATGTGCTAGCAACATCTCTGCTTGAAAACAAATGACACATAGGTTTTGAGGTCAGTGCAGTCACACATAAATCTTCATGTATGACTGCGTTTCAAAAAGCAAGAAGCAGTGGGTTAAGTCACCCCAATTCTAATAAGCCAGAAATAAGACAGGGAACACATGTCTTCATCTACACCCCAGCAGCTTATGGAGGAGTGTGGTTTACTTTTCCAAATAATACTCAAACCACAGAGAGATTTAGGTAGTCTGCTACTCCCCGTTGCCAGGGAGTGTGGCTGTGCTCTCAGATGACACAATACTTATGAAATATGAATAAAAGTCAGACTGAAAGAGCTGTGTTTTTTTTGCTTTTTTTCAGTGAACTATAATGTGCCGGAATGCTATTTTAACAAATGAGGAAATCACAGTATGCAGGGCAGGACTGGAAACTTTGTATAGCTATCGTGGAAGACTGAATTGGAAACTGTCATATGCTCAAATTCTCCATCTCACCTCTAATTTCAATCTGAAAATCTCGGCAGATCGCCTCTGAATGCCAAAAGAGTGAGGAGCGGCTATAAAAAAGCTCTGGAAACTCACTCTACCCTTTTAATGATTCCAACCACTGGAATACAAGCAGCTGACATCATCTCCAAGGCTATGAACCAAAAGCTGATGGGAAATTCCATCCTGTCATATATGCACAGCATTTTTTAACTGCAATTCAAATGTAACAAATCAGTGTTTACATTACAGAATATCAGTTTCAACCCCAACACACACACACACGGGGGGAAAAAAACCCACACGCAAAAAAAAAAAAATTAAAAAAAAAAAAAAACCCACAAAAAATGCCACCAGGCTCATCACAAAGACAGAGGAGGCAGAATGTTTTGCCTGCAAAATAGTTCCCATGACCTCTGCATATGGTCAAGGCAATTTCTCAGTAAAACTCAGAGAGCAGGAAATGAAGAGAGTTCAAAGGTTGAAACATCTACAACAACTGACTCTGCTAAGATGTACTGAGTGATAGGAATGTTAGCTGAAAGTTTCTTATGCAGATGCATTAATTTACTGGTTGTTAAAAAACAGCTGGCCATGAGCAGCCAGTTGTTGTCAGAACCCCATTTGCTAGCGTTAGGTGGAAGGGTATCACTGTGATATTATATTTCTCCACAATGGGAAAACTGATACACAATTCCATGTCATAATTTCAGTCTTTCCTACTTCTGTTTTCTTTATTCATTATTTTTATTATTATTATTAGTTTTTTTGCAGATCAGCACCACGGAGATTGTTCAGTTAAAAAAAACAATAAAACATGATTAATGGGCATAACACCTCTGCTGGAACACGTTAGATCCTAATGATTTCTGTGTTGGCTGACAGATAAAAGTTATTACAGCTGGCAATCCAAATGACTGCTCGACATACCTCAAATCAGAGCTCCGTGGATGAGACTGGGATCCATGATCATCCATTACTAAATTCATTGGTTTGACAAACTCTCCCGGACTAGTCAAACACAAACAAAAAGCACAATTCATTTTTAGTGGGAGCAAGCATACTAAACGTTGTACCAGTTTGTCAAACCTGCTGCTTTCAAGTGATGCAATCGGGCAAATACTGAAATATGGGCGAATCCCACATGAGGTCATCAAATTATCATTCGCATCCAGTCGTTTTCCTCCTTTCTTTGTATACAGAAAATGGCATTATGATTTAAACTGATTACTAATCACGCCTTACCATGAATGCAGCTGGTTTTCTAAGCAGCTTCCAACTTCCATCGGTGTTCAAAAAAAAAAGAAAAAAAAAGTTAACCTTAGTTGTGGAGTGTTACTGTCTCGATAAGAGATCCATGACCCCGTTTTGCAGTGCGGTCGTTCATTTTTCTGCGGACCATCCTAGAGTAGTTTATCCTCCTCCGTCCCTCCCTATGAACCACATGCAGTCATATATGTGTGTCTATTGACACACTGCACAACTCTGCCAACTTTTCTGTGTACATGACGCTGCATCGCAACACTGAAGCGCAAAAACGGGGCGTTTCTCTCATTTGCTCCCTAGTACTAATGTGGCTTTCAGAATATAACGGCAGCGCATTCAACTTACAACTTGGCATGAACACGTGAAAAAACAACCCAGCACGACCATCCCGTAATAAAATCCACAAGCGTAGCCCGTCAAAAGTCTCAAGAAGCCTAGTTGTTTTTTACTTCCTTTTAATAAACGCTTTATTTGTCTGCAGCGACATCATGAGGGTAAATGTGGAAGCCAACAACCCCCCATCCATGCATATAATAAAGTTAAAAGTTCCAGTCTGTTAAGTCTTAAAAATAAATAAATACATAAATACTGTAAAGCGTATCTTGGAAAATATATGGCGTGTTCAGTTTCTGAAAGATCTTGACTGCAAATAACATTAAATCACACCTGAAAAATAAATGAGAGTATTGTATTTAAATCTATGCATTTTCCAGGGCTCGTAAAAACAAACAAACAAACAAACAAAACAGTATTTCATAGACGTTGCTTGTCTTCCTTTCTCCAGTCTTCCTGGAACATTTGGGTGCAAAGTGTCTAAAACCTTTAGAATATCACTCCCCAGCATATGTAATCATCCATCCATCCATCCATCCATTCGCTTCCGCTTATCCTTTTCAGGGTCGCGGGGGCACTGGAGCCTATCCCAGCTGTCATAGGGCGAGAGGCGGGGTACACCCTGGACAGGTCGCCAGTCTGTCGCAGGGCCAACACACAGGGACAGACAACCATTCGCACTCACATTCATTCGCACATTCACACCTGGTGACAATTTGGATTATCCAATTAACCTATCCCCACAAGCATATGTAATCATATGTAATCATTTAAATATTATTTTTTTCTGACTGATGAAGCATGGAGCTTCATCTGGAGCTTCATCAGTAGAAGCTCCATGCACACAAACTCAACAAAAAACATTACACATAATGCAAATGTCCATCAAGAATCCAGTACAGGATTCTTGATATACACTTAGAAAAGAGATCACAGGGCGCTGCATCCATTAAACACAAGAATAACAAACAACAGCACTAAAAAAGCCCATGTTGTTAGGAATGAAAGCAACAAGAGAAATAACAAAATAGAAAGATATACCACGCATTAATTATTTATGTCTTACTGATCGACCTACTTGATACCCACAGTAATTCCCACCATGATAATTTCTAGCATCTCTGTCCTTATTAGCTACTTGAGAAAATTCCCGTAACCACTTCAGTACAGTACTCCCTCCGGCACGCTGGGGCAGACACAGTCTCTTTCTCTCTCAGGATTTTCCAACAGGAATCTGCGCCAGAAGAAGCGTGAAGCATCATAATCGGACAGAAAGGCTTATTTTAAATCATTTTTAAAAGAAAAAGAAAAAAGTTCTGCTTTTTCAAGTAATTTTCGAAGTGAAGTCTGCACCTGTTGAGGATGGAAAACTAATGGTGAGTTGAAATCACAGTGACTTTTTGTCCTTAAAACAAAAAAAAACTTTCCAAGCGGTCTCCTGTAGTTAGACTCATAGAAGAACTCACCTGCTTCTTCAGATATTAGTGGGGCTGGCTCAGTGTCAGGAGTGCATGGGGAGATGAGAGTGGGACAGCTAAGCCTGAGCCAGTCTGTTTGGCCTGACAGCAGGTCAAGTGATTTATTTTACAGCTGTACAAAGGGTCTGCTTGCTAAAATAAAACAAACACATTATTTTTGTTAGAAATGAAGTAAGTTTCTTTTTGCTCTCTCTCCTTTTGCTGTCTTCCTAAAAGTCTTTCTCCTTCTGTAGTTTAAACCAAAAGATTACATAATCTGTCTGTACAGTAAACATTCCTTATATCAGCTTTTATGACAGTAACAGCTTTGGAAGGCCTGGGGGATGGAGGGGAGTTGCTGAGAAGTCTGTGTTACATTTAAGAGACCCTTTCTTGGTATTTTAATCTAAATTTATTGTTCATATGTGCACATGATTTTTCAACCTTGGCAGTGCAGCAGTCTTCATAGCTACATACACATTATCGATATCAGTTTTTATGACAGTAAACGCATCGGAAGCTCTGTATAGAAAAACACGATGGGCAACAACTAGAGTGCAGATTGTGGTTCACAGTATATTGCAAAAGCAAATGGGCATGGCAGCATTTACTCATTTCATCTTAGATGACTTCCTGTTTGCCTCACTGTTCATGCCATTATTAGATTGTTGTCAGTTAGAGATGGGAGTGTCCTATTTGGTCTTATCCACACTGTATTGCAGTCTGGCAGTTTTTTCGTGAAAGAATTTAACATTTAAGCTGGAAGAATATATTATTTGAATGTAATGAAATTATATGAATCACTAACCTCATTGTAGTCATCTCCAGGTGTGCAGTATAATAGGTGAGGATTGACCAAAACTAAATATTTAGAAGTTAAATTCTCATTCTGTGTGACAGTTTGTACAGTGTGAACTCTCATCCCCCAAACCACTGCCCTGTTGCACAAATATTTGCCTTAAAAAGGTTTTTTGAAGCATATAAGTAATTTAAAAATGTAGATGTACTGCTTCAGGTGGAATACAGTAAAACTTTAATATTATGACTTTTTGATTACTATGTTTGTATTTTGTTTAGGGCAGTAATTCTAGTAATTGAAATAATTTGATTATAAAAAAAAAAGTCTCAACCCAAATTCTTTGCTTTGATGCATTGTTTAGCAAATGTGTTAAACGATGTAAACGTGAGCCAACAGATCTGCAATACAAACATCTTTAGGGGAAGTGTCTGAATCAGGGGCGTAATTTCCAGGGAGGTTATGATCCCCCCAATAAAATTATGAATTATCTTGTATAAATAGGCTGTTAATTTTCTTTACTCATTTCAGTTATTACCAGCAAAATAGTTGCATGTTTAAGCATCTGGGAATTTACCCAGATTTATTTAGACAGATTTTGACCCCCTGCCCCCCCCCCAAATGTTCAGCACAAAGTTACGCCGATGGTTTGAAAAGTTTAGCCCACACAATCCCAATTTTAAACCAAAACACTGATAACAAATCGATATTAGCAATATAGGACTAATACTTTATCCTACAAGTTTAGTATGTGGCCCAACTAAATAAAAATTTTAAGAAAAAGAGTAGATATTCTTCAAACATGCACTATGAAAAAAACCCGAATCAATATCTTAACTGGGGCAGCACGGTGGTTAGCACTGTTGCCGCACAGCAAGAAGGTGCTGAGTCAAGTTAGGTCTCCCCTGCATAATTGGTTTTCCCTGTGTCAGTTGCACGTACAGGGCTGTTGAAATCATGGACAAAGAGTATCCCACATTCTTGATTTTTAGTTCACAAACACTTGTTGTAATGACTAACTACTCCTGACATTTTCCTGACAATAGACTGAATGCAAAAACATTGGATAAACCTATTTTTCTGAATA